>NW_007728738.1:40551-41474 GCF_000696425.1 Galeopterus variegatus | reverse complement strand
ATATTTGATGAAATATCTGAAATTCTTTTTGATTTACATAAATAATTTAACATTATAAATGGAAGGCGAATTCTACATTTTATTTCAATCATTCCTATATAGAAAATATTCCAAGAAGAAAATTTGCAAAACATTACTGGTATTTGTCCCTTTTGAGAATGGGTAAATGTGCGTTAGAGATGATATATTCACTTGATATTGATCTTGATTATGATCTTGCTTCACCTCTACCTCCTCCTACTCTGCCAATTCAGAATAGAATTATTTTGAAAAAAGTTTAAGATACTATGTAATATTATCTGTAAATATTTTAGCATACATTGCCATAAAATAAAGATTCTCCCTTAAACACAGACAATATTATTATACCTGAAAAAATTTTTGAAATAATCAATATTGCAAATATCCAGTCCATATTCAAATTGCTCCAATTATATAATATTTTGCTTACAAAATATTATGTATCAAAATACTGTTTGAATCCGTATTCAAATAATGTCAAACATTGTATTTATTTTTGCCCATCTTTCAATGTAAGTTACCCTTTCTACTGATTTTTGTTTTTGAAATTTATTTGTTGAAAACCAGATTATTTGTATGTCTTGATCTGATTCAGGCCTACTTCCTTTGGCAAAAGCACTTTATAGGTGGTGGTGTATCTTTCATTAGGAGGCACATCATATCTGGTTGTCTCTCTCTTATGAGGTTGGGGACAAGTATTTTCTTTTATGTTGGGTATTTGTTTTATGTGAGAAGGACATGTTAAATGCTTGGTTGTTTCCCTTTATTTACCCTTTCTAAGTAACAAATTAGTCATCTACTATCATCCAAAGTAATAAATATTTTTTTGTATATACCCTTTTGCACTCATAGAATTTAACATACTTGATTGGCACCAATTCGTGGTAGTTTTTACTTTTATT
>NW_007728738.1:38742-39950 GCF_000696425.1 Galeopterus variegatus | reverse complement strand
TTCTAAATTTAATTACATATCATAAGCATTTTCCTATGTTTTTGCATTGTGCTCATAATTATAAATTTTAATGACAAATCTTATTATATTCTTAATTTTGCCATAATTTATTAATCCTCTCTTTTCTTGTGGGACATTTATTTTGTGTTTGTTGCTACTATAGATAATTCTAGAACAAACCACATTTATTTTATTGAATTGTTTTCTTATGATAAATTGCTGTGAGTAAACGTACTGAGCCAAACATATACAAATCTTCATAATTTTTGCTATATTTTGACATATAGCTTTTCCAAATAATACTATTTGTAATGCCACCAGCAGTAAATCCTGCATTCTTCCTAAACACAGATTTTAATTTTTTACATATTGTATGCCTTTTTTTCCAAAGCAATTATAAGAAATGGTTTAAAAACCAAAAGGTAACAGTATGATGTGAAACCACAGTCCCTTGCCTATCCCCTCATGTTCCCTCCTTAGCACAGAAGGCAGCATATCAGTCTCACAATCTGAAGATCCTGGGTGGATCCACTTTCAAGTCTTTTTAGCCATCTTCTCCAGTGTTTAGCTCTAGGTTTGAAAATAACTTACTTTTCAATGCCTTCCTAAATTTTAGTTACTGTGTATTAACTTTCTACTGTGGAAACTGAGGATTTATCTGTCTTAATCCTCTCCCACACCCTGACATCCCACATGTCTATTTCTCCTCTTCCCATCAAACCAAACAACTTTTTTAACATCTTAGTTGAATCCTTATTTAGAATTTTTAGTTATCATGGCTACATATACATTGCTTAATTCAGAGCCAAGAGAGCATTGTTATTAAGTTTCCTTTCTTGTAAAAATATTTTTGTTTGTATTTTATAGTGTTAATTGCCCTTTATTATTATCCTTGTTGTTTAGTTTTCTCATAATCTCCGGCTAAATATTCCCACACTCTCCTATATTTTTCAGTCCTATTTTCCACTTAAAGTTGCCAAATAAACTATGAGTTCTATTTTTCCTTGGAAAATTTCTCCCAGAATTTTATTTTTATTTTAATTTTTTAATTTTGTCAATATCCAATGTGGTTGATTACTGTGGCCCATTACTGAAACCTCCCTCCCTCCTCCTTCTCTCCACTGCCTCCCTCCAACGTCCTTTCTGTTTGCTTGCGGAATCAAATTCAAGGAATTGTAATTGTTGTGTCTCCCCCCCCCCCCCCCCCC
>NW_007728738.1:36785-37339 GCF_000696425.1 Galeopterus variegatus | reverse complement strand
GAGTGCTGCAATGAATATTGGGGAACAGGTATACCTTCGACTTGATGATTTCCATTCCTCTTCTCTCAGAAATTTAATTCTTAGATCTTCTCTTTCAGTCTTGTCTGGTTATTCTCCAGGCTGGTTGCATAGCCAGCATCTTCACACTTCTCCTTCATGTTTTGCAGGAAATTTTCTTCACCTCTTTCCTGTGCTGGATCCACTGCTTCATGGATATCATTTTTCAAAAGCATTTTTGTTATTTGTTTTCTATGCCCACCATTTGAAACCTTTTCTGTGATTGTGGAAATTCTCACTCTTATGGACATTGCAGGAAGGTAGAGAGTGACTTACAGTGCAGCAGCTGTGAATAGTGGATTCTCATTTTCTCTCTTTCCTTTTTTGCAGGACACACGTGTGAGCTAGGATGGCTTGGTCAAATGTGTCCATGGCAGACTTTGATTCAGCTTATGATGCACAAGGGGAGTGCTCTCTCTAGTAATAGCAGAAATAGCTGTTAATAGAAATATCTGTTAGGTGGGGTCCCCAGTGTAGAAATGGCAGGGATGTAAAAT
>NW_007728738.1:0-35585 GCF_000696425.1 Galeopterus variegatus | reverse complement strand
GCGGGAGCGCCGCCGCGCTTCCCAAGCGGCGCACTGTAGCAGTGCGCCACAGGGCCGGCCCAGATTTTTTTTTGTTGTTATCAGGAATAACACCCCCTTTATTTTTTTCTTTTTTAGCATTCTGATTTGTGGTCATAGTTATCATATTTCTCTCATTTCTTTAAGAACAATTATACATTTAAACATTTTTTAATTTGCTCTTTAAATTTTCTTTGTTTCTTTTTTTTGTTTGTTTTTATTTCTGTATTTTATGTTAGAGACTGCCTACAACTCTGGTTGTCCTTGGCCTCCCATTTGCATCAAGAATGAGGGTATAATAGCTTATTGAAGCTTTGTTCCCTTGGGTAGAGCTGGTTTACTGGTGGGTTTTACCCATGGGAGAGCTTAGGCTTTTTGTTATGTTTGAGGGGATCCTTTCTTGTCAATATCAGGAGAATTTTATTCTTGATTTTTTTTTCATTTTTTTCTCCTGCCTGAGGGATATAGACCTAAATCCGAGTAGTCTAGGCACTAGGATGAGGAAGAAGGGGCTGCTGGGCTCAGTGTTCAGTAAATGTTTTCACTTAGATTCCATTTTTAGTACCTTATTTACCTCTTCCCCTCATGTGGGCTTTATAATCTTAGATGAATTTTTCCATTGTTCAACTTTTCAAGAGAATAAACCCTTTAGCATAAGTAGGAGAGATAATTGCCTGGCTGATTGGGATGTGCAGAGGATATAGCAACTCTTTCTTTTTTTTTCCTTTTTGTCTTTTTTTACTGACTGGTAATGGGATTGCAACCCTTGGTGTCACGCCCGCAACCCTCAGTGTTGCACCCGCACCGCACTCAGCCAGTGAGCAGAACCGGTCTCCACATGGGATCTGAACCCTCAGCGGGAGCGCCGCTGCGCTCCCAAGCAGCACACTCTCCAGTGCGCCACCGGGCTGGTGCTATAGCAACTCTTTTTAAAGACTCTCAGCCACTCATCTTGCTTTCTGCTCTTGCACCTTTATGGAAGAACTGATCCTTCCAATTCCTTAGGATCCTGTGGTGTGAATGTGCTATATTCTGATTGTTATTATCTGCTTCTCCTCACACATACCCCTTCCCCGTACAGGTCTTAGGTCTGCTAAATCAGTAATAACTGCCTATTTGGCTTACAGTTTCTAAAGTTTAGTAAACATCTGTATTAGTCTATTTCTGTTGCTTATAACAAATGCCTGGAACTGGGTACTTTGTAAGAAAACAACATTTATTGCTTACAGTTTTGGAGGCTGGGACTTTCAATGTCCAGGGAACACCTCTGGTAGGGTCTTCTTTGGTGATGGCTTTACAGCAATTCAGGGGTCTCACATGGCAGAAAATGGCAGAGCAGAGAGAGACTCTCATGTGTTCTCCTTTCAAAGCCCTCAGAACCATGCCCCTGACCACCATTATTAATCCATTCACTACTGCAGAGTCCTACAATCAAATTACCTCTTCGAGGCCCCTCCTTTCAATTACAGTAATAGGATCTCTCACCCTCAACAGTTAGAGTAGGAATTAAGCTTATAATATATGGCCTTTGGGGGACACAATTCAATCAATCCACAGCAATACCTCTACTCTACATTGTTCTAGTTTTCTTAAATTTCCCTTTTTAATTGTTGCAATGTTGTGGTGTTTGAGATGGAGCAGAAGTAAATACATGCATTAAATTCATAATACTTAACCAGAAAATTTAAGTACATTTCTTTCATATGTAAAAATTAGGTGCTAGAGAATCCTTCCATGGAAAGATTGGATATTACAGCCTATATTGGCAATGGAAATTCGGAATTCTATAAACTCTTCCTAGGTTTTTTTCATATATCTACTCTTCATAAATTAGCATTTATTAGGACTGATTTACTCTAGAATTGTATATCTTTCTGCTTTTTGTCTCTTTTTGTACTCAGTATTAGAAATGTGTTGTTATTATCTTGTCTTACAGCCTCACCTGTGACTCTCTTTCCATGGAGTAAGATTAATATTGTCAAGAGTGTAACTCTTGTCACTCACATTTCAGATTCTAGTTCTGGATTCTGTATCTTAGCTGTGTCTATTAATTAAATCTGTGTACCTGAGATTACTTTTCCCCATTATCTATGTTCTGAAATACCTCTTTTTCTTGACCCTAGAAATTTTATTTATTTTCAGATGTAATTGTATTTTAAGATAATAAACAAGTGGCAAGTGATATTTATGTAACTATTATGCTTTATTAGTTATACACATAGAGCATTCCGTTCTCCTACTTTCCTTTTTAACCCACAACAAATTAGCAAGTGTTAAACATTACAGATAGAAGCAAGAGTGTAAAAAGATTAGGGAATGAAGATTTATCAGTCATACAGATGCACAGAAAGAACAGAAAAAGAAATAACAGGGTAGTCATTATGTATGTGTCAAATTATCATCTAATATAAAATAACTGGATATTTATTTTCATTTAACTACATCAGGTAACACATAAAACTGGACTGTTTTTCTTTCAAAATGAGCTGTTGCAAAATTATTGCTAAATTATAGATGTTGTTACAAGGTCACCAGTGAAATTCAGCACTTCATAGCTAACTGATTGCTTCCTTAAGAAGTTAATTTAAGTGGATTCAGAAGGCAGTGTATATTGCATATTCTATTTCTAATTCTTTGTAATTCGAAATACAACCAAAGCATTTGACATGTAGAATCACCAAATGGATTATTTAAAATGGATAATTCCTTTTTGAAGAAATCTATTCAGTTTTATGTTAACACCCCCTCTGTCTGTGAAGCTCTCTGGAGGAAAAAGAGTTGGCAAAATTACCTACGAAGTCTCTTTTTTTATTAGTCATTATATTTCTTTTAATACTTGCTTTGTTGTGAAAAACACTAAGCAAAATGACCATTTACAATAGTTTTAAAACCAAAACAAAGCAATTCATAAAAGTAGAAGAGAAAAATGAATATATTATTTTTTCCCCTGAGACAGATGAACACAGTATGCATTTAAGTAAATAAATGATTGCTAAATGCCTCTGGCCTTGTTGCTAGACCAGTATTACCATAAACACTGTTATCTAGTGATAGGGTTCAGGACATGCTATCCCTAAATATTGTACCCCGGCATTTGAGAAAACAGCAGAAACAGGAAGGTCTCTCTCACCTCTATTCTGCTCTTCTCCCCTGAGGCAAGTCATAAAACATAGGAAGGATTTTCAGCCCTCTTCCAGAAGCAGGTCAGAAGACCAGTTGAGAGATGCCCTCCTCCAGAAGCAGGTCAGAAGACCAGTTGAGAGATGCCCTCTCTACACCTGGAGGAAAAGAACATCCTTATCTCTGAAAAAACAGGAACACAGAGAAGAATCTAAACAAAAGGACCTTGCTATGTTTTCTCCATTTTATTATCATTAGATTATATTTTTATATCCAATCATACTTCTTCCTGACTATCCAGTTCTTCATATCTAGCATAAAAAGTACAAGGGTTAACTTTTCTTTGGGTCTTTATTTCCTTATAAAGGCTCCTGTGTCATGTAAAACTTACATGAAATAAATTTCTGTGCTTTTCTCTTGTTAATCTGTTTTTTGTTATAGGGTCCTCAGTCATGAGCTAAGGATGAATGAGGAAAGGATATTTCTTCTCCCTGACTCTGGTTAGAGAATATCTGCTTGTTCTTGAGTTAGATGACAGTAAAACCTTAGTGTGTCATTTTTGTTTCTGGATTGGCAACATGTCTTATGGCTTCACCTTCCACCTCTTTTTGTTTATGGAATAGCAAGTCTATTTTCCTTCATAAATTTTTATTTGTTTAAGTGATAGATCAAATTTTAGGTCCTTGAATACAGTGGGTTCACAAATCAATAAGGTTTAGGAAAAGGGAAATCTCATTACTTACTTCTTTCCTTAAAATGCTCTAGGCCTCTTCTTCTAATCCTAGTGGCACCTTGCCTGTGCTTACTGAGTAATTTGCTTCACGTCAGTTCATCTTCCATACATGTAAAATTTCATTCCATACATGTACAATTTGAATTCTATATATGTAAAATTTTCCAGAATAGGTACTGAAGGATGTTCACACATTTCCTTAAAGTGTTCTATTTTAAAGAAAAAAGGTAAAGTGCAGTATTCTTTTTTATTTTATTTGTCAAATATGTCTTTTATTTACTCTTTAACTAAACCAAATCACATGAATGCTTTTCTTCTCTTCCAGGCTGTATGCTCCAATATAAACAGGAATTTTGTTTCTTTTGCTTCACCATTATAGCTCCAGCCTCTAACATCCCGTCTTTCACGTAGTAAGCACTCAATAATTAAATCGTTAAAAAACACCCTGATTAAGCCCTTCCATAAAAGCCACACAATACATGCTTTCTCCATTCCACACTCTACAATATTGATTATTTTAATCACTGAAATTGAATATGGAAAATGATTGCTGAGTTGCCTTGTCAACCAAAGTGTTTATATATATACAGTAAATAACAATAACAGTAATGCCTTATTTCATTGATTTTAAAAATACCTTCTCCTCCAACTCTCACATTTCACCATCTCTGAAATTGGAAAGTTTTTATAATGATGGCATGCATGATTGAATGAGAAACTCTTTTTTATTTCTCCCTTCCCTTCCCTTCCCTCCCTCTTCCATTTCCTTCTCTCTCTCTCTCTTTCTAGATCATAACATAGTGATGACACAACTTTAAATCAATGCAGACACGTATTTGATTAAAATAGCACAGCTACAATTTGTTGAACTCCTATTGCATACTAATGTGCATGAGGTCTTTTTCGTTGTTAAATTTTACAGATGGTGAAACTGAGGTCCAAATGTCAACAACTTACATGCAGTTATATATTTAGTACATGATGGTATTTGAACTGACACTGTTCTATTGCAGACTTTTTTTAAATGTAAACTAATGATGCATCTGTTTGCTATATTCAAAATATACCTGGACAGAGCTCTAAAGCTGTAGAAATAGAATCATGCTAAAGTTGGAAGAAAACAGAGAGAATCTCTTCTAGTTCCTTTAGTTTGTAGATTGGAAACAAACTACAGATAGGTAACAAGATTTGCTCTAGGTAATAAATCTAGAAATTTGCAAACAAAAATAGAACAAAAATTATGCACATTTGTAGTACAAACACTACAGAAGTTCATAAAAAAAGAAGAAAAAAATAAAATATTCCTCTACCCCATCCTGGACAGGTTCTATATTTCAGATATATAGCATTTACCCTCCAGTCTTTCAAATAGGACTCAAAAATAGGGACTATGATAAAAGCACCTATAAAAGCTTATTCTTAAAATTATTTTGGAAGTCAAAGGAAAATATTACTTAACATATTACTGTCTAACCTGTCTCCTGCTACCTTTATTATGAGAGGAAGAATTGATACAGGTAATGCACAGAAAGACTTTCAAAGTATCTACTATTTACTAAGAACACAACATGCTTTAACTTATTTAATCCTCATAACAAAGCTTAGAGGTGAGAGCAATCTACCTTTTCTGCCACGTTATGAGTGAGATTACAAGACTTTAGAGAGGTCAAGCAAGTTACCAAAGATGGAAAGATGGGACAATCGAATACTTAGACACTTTGGCAATGAAGGGTTGGTTCATTCAAACCCTTGCTGACTAAAGTTCTGGCTGATGGTAGAGGTAATGTGGAAAGGGTAATGAAAGAAGAAAGCCAAATATATTAATTAAGGTCTCATGACCTACAAAAATAAGGACTGCAGAAGCTTTGCATATTTTTACTTGACTTCACATACATGTTTATTTGTTTATACAAGAAAACTTTAAATGTTCATGGAAAATTGGAATTAAAAGATAATACAAATCCTTCTCTGAACTTTTTGAAGATCCCTCATATATATTATGTATATATTCATTTAAACATATAACAAGCAAACAAATAAATGCATCCTTTTCAAGTTATTGCACACTGTGAACATTGCACAAGTAACTGCACAGTTTGTGAAGGAGATAGGCTGTCCCATAATAAACCATGGAGACATTTCGGCATGTTTCATGTGCTCTAGGGAAGGCAGCAGGCAGAGGCCCTGCTTATTACATTCTACGCCAGTGAGAACATGCCCCTTTCATGTAATGACTGGCCTGGAGGGATCGTACAGAGAGAGACAAACCTGTCTCACCAGATTGTTTCACTCAGTGAAGAATGGGAAAAAAAAACAGCTGAAACTTGTTCTACTCCCTAGCATGATAGTTGATAAATATGTAATCCATAATAAGAACAATGGAAATCTAAGATTATATAAATAATTTATGGAATATCCATCATTCACCTATAAAAAGAAATCAATACTGTATTTTGATCTTAATGCATGAAGAATGATGCAATCTTCCTTCAATTCTTTTTTTTCCCAGTTAACCCTCCTCCCAATTTTTACAATGGGATAATAGTCATCAAAGTGACCTTCATATTGCTACTGTGTCTGGCTTATAGTAAATGGCCAATCAAGATAATGGTTAACTTCCCTCAAGAACGCTTGTTTCCATCAAATCCAAACTCTTTCTTAGAGTAAAACATTCACAATAGCAAGTCTAATGTTAAGAAGAGAGAGATTTTCTCAGGATGGTAAGTTTTATTTTTTTTTTCCTAGTAATAATGGCAGGGTGAATTCTCTGAAATCTAATGATGTTGACCAACAGTCATCCAAGTGGTACAAATCACTGGAAGCCGATGAGTATTTTGAGGACATTTATCCTGCATATTTTCATACTTCATAATAATAAGGTCTGTGACTAATATTTAGATTAGAAAAGGCTTTTTCAATAAAAAAATTTAGTGTTTATTGCTGGCATTAGAGAAACATTAGTGATTATTTCTGGCATTAGAGTTCATAAACAGATAAGCTACTTTGTAAGTAAAAATTAAAAGGAATGTTAATGTATCTGTTCAAATGATAGAACAATTTAATGGTTTTATGAAGCATATTTGAAATATATTGTTTTGAGGCAATGCGCTCTGTATTTATATAATGGCAACGTTATATCCATAATAAATATCTGAGCTATTTGACTCCTGGTGAGCATCTTTTATTGAAGTTTACCTAGATGCCTAAATTTATCAATTGGAGTTTTTTTCTGGAGATGCAATCAGACCTTGACTATAATTTCAGTTTAAACCTTTTTGCATAATTATTTTGAAGTTGATGTAATGGAGCAAAACAAAAAGCATGTGTGTGTGAGGGAGAGAGATATATGAAAGGCAAGAAAATATTTTAAAATAGAGTTTGATGGTTTACTAAGGAAGAAAATCCTAGCCCATAAATATTAACAAACAACAATAATAACACACATACACGGTTTTGTAAATTATGCTTTTGTTCTCTATCATCCTTACATGTGCAATAACTTAAACAGGATGTACTTATTTGTTTGCTTGTTTATTTCTGATTATAAGATTCACTTTGGGACCAATTATTTCAATGCAGATGTAAATCCCTGTTTTTTAAATATGTGGTCAGAATTATACATTTTTAAAAATTTTCTTTTTATCTGAGATTAATTGCAATTTCTTCAGTTAATTGAGAAAAATAATAAAAAGCAAAATAAATAAAATTTTTGCTAGACTTCTGTGTGAACCATGCTATCTAAAGCTGAAATAAATTTTAGAGCTCTTCTAGTTTACTGTTTCTCTCTTTTCAGATAAGAACCCCTATGTCCAGAAAGGTTGTCTGTCTTTCAGAAAAGCTCCCTAGAAGCAGAGTTGGGACTGAGTGTTGAGGCTTTTGGCACTGTTTCTCTCTTTTCAGATAAGAACCCCTATGTCCAGAAAGATTGTCTGTCTTTCAGAAAAGCTCCCTAGAAGCAGAGTTGGGACTGAGTGTTGAGGCTTTTGGAGTCTTGGGCTGTTGCTTGGCTCTTACTCTGTGAAGATGCATTTGTTCTGTTTATTTCATTGATTTAAAGCCCTTGTGTATTTGTTAGGTTTCCTGAAAGCAAGTACTTTGCTATAATAATTTTTTTTATTATCTATTTTTAATGATATGCATGGAAAACATTTATAAATATTTTTTATTTTCTGTTAGGTAAAATTAACTTTAAAATTCATAATTTGAAAACAAAGTATTCCAAAATGGTGTCTTTTAAGTTTCAAAATGAAGAAATAAGAGGATTCTCTTGGCATCTAAGAGCAAGCAGTGTCTCCCTAAGATTACAACAAATAAGGATGCAGTATTTAATTTAGAAGGTCATTATAGTGTGCAATGCCCATCAGGTCCTCCTCAAAATACCACTTGAAAATTTTTAAATGACTTTGGGTAAGTCCCTAAAGCTATTAGCACTTACATTTCTTTATTGCAAAAGGTGATAATAGCCATCTTCTGGCTGTGAACCTTTGGCCTATAAACTGTGCACACATTGATTCTCTTTTATTGAAATATCAAGTTCCTTAATGTGTCTGTGTTCATGACAGGGCTGAGCATATTTTAATATTCTCCCAGCATGGCTGTAAAAAGAAGACTGAAAAATAGATGAAAATTAATCATCAGATTGAAATTTTGGTTATTGCTGTGAACTTTTCCTAAGAATCTTTTGACCAAATGGGATTCTGTGATTACTTAAATGATGATCAGACTGTGGTACCCAAGCTGCAGCATCAGTGTCACTTGGAAACTTATTAGAAAGCAAACTCTTAGATCCTGTGATCAGAGTGTGGTACCCAAGCTGCAGCATCAGTGTCACTTGGAAACTTATTAGAAAGCAAACTCTTAGGGCCGGCCCAGTGGCGCACTGCTACAGTGCTCCGCTTGGGAAGCGCGGTGGCGCTCCCACCGAGGGTTCGGATCCCACATACAGACCGTCTTACATTTAAGAAAATTGGTCTTTAAGAATGTCTTAGTTATTTGCATTGTTACCCATTTGTAATATTTTTGTGTCTGTGCCGGATAGTAAGAAAATGTTACATATTGGTTAAACTTCAGTATCACATGTTTCTGTGAAGATGGAGAAGGGAAACCCACTGAATCTTACATTTAAGAAAATTGGTCTTTAAGAATGTTTTAGTTATTTGCATTGTTACCCATTTGTAATATTTTTGTGTCTGTGCCAGATGGTAAGAAAATGTTACATATTGGTTAAACTTCAGTATCACATGTTTCTGTGAAGATGGAGAAGGGAAACCCACTGATTTTTTGTCTCTCCTGTAGACTTAGATATGCGAATTTTTCTACTTACAATGAATTTTTTTTTCCAAATACTTCTACTTTTCTGTTCTTCCAAATCAAGCTATAAAGGACATTAAAGATGAGACTATGAGGTTGAAAGGCATGCTTCAGCCAATCAATAGGTCTTTGCAAGGAACGCGAATTTTTCTACTTACAATGAATTTTTTTTTTCCAAATACTTCTACTTTTCTGTTCTTCCAAATCAAGCCATAAAGGACAGTAAAGATGAGACTATGAGGTTGAAAGGCATGCTTCAGCCAATCAATAGGTCTTTGCAAGGAATACACTTCTGAATATGAAGTAACCTATTGATTGTTTAAAACCCTACTATTGCTCCTAATCCTTTTGATTCATTGTCATTAATGGAGTGATGCAAGTTTGTTAATATCCAGTTTTTCAGGTATGCTGGTTTTGTGAAAGGAAATGAAAATGACAACTTTGTAGCTTTAAAGTTGGAAAGCTGGTTATATGAGAGTGGAGAGTCTCCTTAATTCGATCTTCTACCAGCTATTGTCAGTGTCCTTCAGCTCCACAGGGAAGCTCTACACGATGTTCTATGCTTCAGTGCTCCTTAGTGTTCTGGTCTGGGCCCATGGTCAGCCTCAGTTCTTGCCTGTCCTCTTCTTGTCTGTTGACATCGTCTTAGATCCTTGACCCCCGGTGCCATCTTATCAGTGTCATCAACTGCTCTGTAGGTCAAGTCTAATCAAGAGGTTATTTTTAACCAACATTGTCTTTGAAAACATACTAAATGCGGAGGTAATGCTGAGTCAAAGTACAATAAGTGGAGATGTAACAGATGTGTACCATGAATCTGTGGAACATAATACACTTTTAGAAATAAAAGACATACCACACAATGGCAGAAGACATGATTCCTCAGAAGAAATCTAGTCGTCAGCTATGTGGTGTTCTCTTAGCATCTTTCTTAACGTTTGTCAGTTTCTCATTATACATTTCTGAGATTACTTGATAAACGTCTGAAAAGTAAATATTATAAGAGCATGGTCTGTGGCTGTTTGGTTTGCTGTATGTGGACTCTGATTACAGTGCCTGACCCATAAGTACTTAAGAAAAGAGGAGCTGGAGGAGTTCTGAAGAAGGAAACAAAAAAACAAAGGGAGAAGCAAAAAAAGTTTCATCATGGGGTGTAAGTTTAATTTAGATAAAGCTTAGAACTATAGGTAAAATGTGGTACTATATGTATTATATAGAAAGAGAGGAGGTTGGCTGATAATCCCAGTGAAGAAAGCAGCATGAACACAGAGAATGAACGGCATGTTAGAGGTGTTCTGACCTAGCTTGAGCAGAGAGTTCCCATGAGGAATAGTAGAATGTGAGGTTACATGTGTGAAGCAGACAGGAGGTGGAAGACATGGATCAATGGTGTTCTGGAATTGGTTCGAATTTGTTCATGAGAATCTATCATGCACATTTCTTTCTACCATCAAGAAATCCACCATGATGAGAGCATTTACACCATGGAAATTGGCAAATGATACAAATTTGGGCTAACACCCTGTCTCCCCACCCCCACAGAACAACTCATTAAACATCTGTAAGCAAATCACTGCATTGGATATTAGGCTTAAGAGATGTTACTTGTTTCTAGATTCAAATAAGAGATAGCAGGATGAAACTGAAATATTTGTAAAATTAAAAGCCACCACTTAGCACCATCATAGTGTGGAACTTTTACAAAAAATGGAAGCTAAAAATACCGAACCTATTAATTTTAGTTAGAAAATAACATGGTAAAATTGATGGTTTGCTTGTTATGCCACTTTGGGATGTTAATATGTTGCCTTGATCTTTTTTTTTTTTTCTCTTAAGTTCCTTCAGGTCAGTAAAACTCCTTCTATTCCTAGAAAATCACACTATTTTAGGATACCCTCAGCTGTGACAATGGAATTTTTGAATATATTTGCTTTTATATTTTATATTTGTATTTCTCATAAATAAAATGTTTTCCTGTATAGGTAACACATTATAAAAAGTTGGAGAATGTAAAAGATATAAAAGACAAAACACCCATAACATATAGATAGATAGTCATTATTAACATTGTTTTTATTATTGGTCTAAGGGTAATCTAATAATTCTATTTTCCTTTTTTCCTTTCATTTTTCTTTGTAACACTTACTACCTTTTAATGAAAGACTTAGTTTTCTTGTTCGTTTTCTCCTTGCTCCTCTTCTAGACTGTAGGCTTCTTGAGGGCAGGGGTATTTGTCTATTCATCACAGTATTGTTGACACCTAAGACAGTGTTGTACGTAATCAAAAAATATTTGGCTACTGAGTATGGTTTTATGTATATTTTAATTTCTTATATTATGAATTTCTTTGGAAAAAATATAGATCTATATCATCATTTTAACAGCTGTACAATATTTTATTATGTACATATTTCATATATATATTTCATGTACATGTATATATTCCACATATATCTGCTTAGAAATGGAAAATCTGAGTTAAAGTGTGTAAACATTTTTTAAGTCCTTTAGTATATATTGTCACCTTAGTTTCCAGAAACTTTCTAAATATTTATATGGTTACCAACAGCACACAGATTTTTTTTTTCTATTAGTTTGTTTACTGATTTATTTATACCAATACTGGGTATTGTCAATATTTTCAGTCTTTACTAAACAGATATTAGAAAAATATCTTTTAATTTTTATAATTTATAAGTAAACAGCCTTTTATATGCTTATTGTTTACTTGTATTTCTTCTTTTGTTAATTGTTTATATATTTTTCTTATTTTTGATATTGTGTTTATCTTTTTTATTTATGTGTGAGATCTCTGTGTATATTATTAACTCCTTATAATTTAGATTGCATTCCTCGCACCAACATTTTCCATTTGTCCTTTAACTTGTAAGCAAAATTTTTGAACATTTTTTTGCTATTTGTGTTTTCTTGCTTATTTTGGCTTATCAAATTTTAATATTTATGTAATTCAAATTTTCAATGTTTTTCAGATATTAGATTTTTGTATCAGAACAATTTAAATTCATCTTTTTTCTCCTAATTTTTTTAGGTCCTCCTAAATTTTAAGAGCTCACTTTTTACCTTAAGTTTTCATTCATTTTGAATAATTTTTTTATATAAGTTGTGAGAGTGTCTTTAATACTTCTTTTGTAAATTCTTCTGCAGTTTTCCCAGCACCATTTAATGACAATGGCCTTTTCATTCATTTTGAATAATTTTTTATATAAGTTGTGAGAGTGTCTTTAATACTTCTTTTGTAAATTCTTCTGCAGTTTTCCCAGCACCATTCAATGACAATGGCCTTGAAATACCACTGATAACATATTCTGAGTTCCACTACTTACTTGGCTCTGTTTCTTGTTTTAAGTTAATTGCATCCAATGATTCAGTCAATCGTTCATTTAATGAAACGTATTGTATGTCACCACGTACCAAGAACTATGCTCGTTAAATGATGTTGGGACAATTAGCTCCATCCTCAACTAATTCAGGTTTTTTTTTTTTTTATTCTACCTAGTTCAGCCCAGATTGATCTAACATAGTCCTGTCTAGCTTAGTCTAGTGAATTCAAATTATTTTTAAGGCATTTTCTTTGAGCCTAAGATTAAATAGTGCACAAACGGAGGTGAATATGACAATGAAAGCCCACAGAGAGAATGGGCAGGCTATCCAAAAGAGGTGATACTTGAACTGGGTCTTTAGGTTTCAATATGAGTTCTTCAGAAAGGGGACTGGAGAATGTCATGTAAGGTTGAAGATTTCTCTAGGTATAGATCTGGAGAGTGATTTTTACAAAAGAAAGGAACTTGTGCAAGTGTTCAGGAATATAAAAAAATTATGCATTGTGCTTGAGGAAGGATAAGTTGACTGATGCATCTAAATAGTTCTGTTGTATAAGTGGTAGGAGAGGAGGCTAAAAAATGTAGGCTTGGGCTATTTTTTTGAATACTGTGTGTGAAAGACTTGGCTATCTACACAATATCTGTTTCAACTTGTTTTCCTTACAGATGGAACTCCAATTTTGTTCACAGCAACGATGTGCCTAAGAAAAAAATGTACATTTCCAAGACTTCTGGGGGTGGCCATGTTACATAATTTTTCATGTTTTTAATTTATTAGAACAAGTATTTATTGATATCTGTTCTAAGCCAGGCACTGTTCTAGGCAATGGAGATACAGTAATAAAACAAGAGAAAACAAACCAAAAACCAGACACAATCAATGATATGAATGATTTTAATTCCAACAGGGGAAAGGGAGGAAATTCACCCCCCCCCAAAATACCCCACATAAAATACACAGTAAGTTACATGGTAATAAATAACATGGGAGAAAAAAATCAAGCAGGAAAGGAGTTTTATTTTTTAAGTGGGATATCAAGGACAGCCTCATTAAAAAGATGCCATTTGACCAAAGAGTTAGAGGTGAGGAAGGATTGTCTGTTAATTTCTGAGGAGAGAGAATTCAAGGCAGAAGGAAGAGGAAGTACTCATACTCTGTGTCAGGAACGTGCCTGCTGTGCTCAAGGAACAGCAAGAATAGTAGGAAAAGAAGCCACAGATGAATGATTAGGAGGGTAGATGTACCAGAATCCTGTAGGCATTCTCTGTGAGAGTGGAAGCCGTTAGAAATTTTGAGCAGAAAAATTACAAGCTTTGACTTGGCTGTTGGGAGGATCTCTCTGGCTGTGTGTTGATAGTAGATGATAAGGGGTCAAGGTTAATAACAGGGAGTCAAATCACTATGAGGCTATCAGAGTCATCCAGGTGAGACATGATAGTAGTTCAGAACAGGGTAGTAGAAGAAAGGTGAAGAGAAGTGATCAGGGTCTGGGGTTGCTTTATTTTGAAGACAGAGGATTTTATTTGCTGAGAGATTGTACGAGAAAAACATAGGAGTTCAAGAAAACTCAGAGAGTTTGTCCTAAGCTAATGATAAAATGTTATGGCTAGTAATTGAGAAACACAGATGAAAAAGATTTGGAAAAAACAGGGTTTTGTTGTTTTTTCCATTTTTGTTATTTGTTTTTCTAATAGGTATGGAAATCAGAGATTTGTTTTCGGACTTACAAAATTTGAGAGGCTTATCAGACATTCAAATAGAGTTGTAAAAGTGGCATTTGCATTAGGCAGGTGAAATATCTTGACTGGAGACATGTACTTGGTGCTGTCAACATAAAGACAGTTTTAAAGCATTGGGACTGCACAAAGTCGTCAAAGTAGATTGAGAGGAGAAGAGAAGATATGTATACAAAGCTGAGTCCTGGGGCTTTCCTATGTCAAGAGTTGAAGTTGTACTGAGGAGATTAGCAAAGGAATTACAGAAGGAGCAGCCAGAAAAGTAGCAAGAAAACTAAGAGTGTGGGGCATTCTGTATGTCAAGTGAAGAAAGTTTCCAAGGGGATGGAGAGATTAACTATTTCAAATGCTTGATGGAGATCATTGGTGAGCTTGGCAAGAGACATTTGTTGTAATGGTGGGAATTAAAATTTGGTTTACTTTCAGTCAAGAGCGAATGGGAACACATGTATTAAAAACAGTTACAATACACAGGTCATTCTGAAGAAATTGTGTTATAAATATAAAGAGAGATGAGGGCTTGAGTTTTTTAAAACTAAAATGGAGAAATGACAGCATATTTATTTGCTGACTGGAAATAATCAGAAACAGGGACAACATTCTCTGGCAAGTGAGATAAAATGAGATCTTGTACTCAAGTTATGGCAAAATATCCTGTCTTAAAGCTGGTAGCTGTGTAAAAGTGGTGATGGAAGCTTATAAAAGTTTTCTATTGCTTGCTCCAGGTTTCTCAGTGAAATATGAAGCAAGGTCATCAGCTGAAAGTGATGATGTGGTAAGGAGGCGTGGAGACTTAAGTAGAGGCCATATGAAATAGTCCTGATTGGACAGTGGGGAAATGATTGGACCAGGGAAGATTGACGGGCAGCACAAAGGATCCCTTCCATTTTTTCCTGCATGAACTGTAGATGCAGTGATGAAGAGAGTGCAGCAACACTGCAGTCACAGCACAAGAAATGTGAGAATAGAAGTTTCATGTGAGTAAATGGAAAGCACTTTTAATCCCTTTGGCATTTTGGAGCCCTTCAATCTTTACTTTCTTCTGAACTTCATGATAGATGTGAAAAATAAAATTTCTATTTGGTTAATTCTTGGTAGTCAGGTCTCTGCTACATGTGTTCCTGAACTCTATGCTAACATATACTGCAGGTTTGGACTTATTTCTTCAATGAAGAGGAGTCCCTGAAGTTTTTAAAGAAAGATATGACATGACTAGCACTGAGATTTAGAAGATCAGTCTGAAGTAGTAAATGGATTTTCCCAAAGTACTTGTGTACATTACCTCTGTTTCTTAGTAGAACGGGCTTGGCATAGCATCAAAAGCCATTTGCTTCCTAATGTAGAACCTATTGCTGCTTTTGGCAGGAAGGAGAATTATTCAATCAAAACTCATTGAAACATGTTGTTACCAGTTTGGTATTTTCTGCTGTGGAAATGTTAGGTGAATGCAGTGGTGTCAAAGATTGCCTAAGAACAAATTGCTGTAGGTCTTCAAATTTATAAAAGTGGACTTTAGGTTCCTACTGTGAATTCTGGATACCTTGACAATGTTCCCATGCAGACAACTGTCAGAGTGAAGACTGGCTTCCGAAATATGATAAAAGTTCTGTTTTATTATCGAAGGCCCCAAATTCATTTTGTGTTGGTCAATATGTAAGTCCTTTAAGTAATCATCTCTTGCAATGTTAAAAAAGATAGATCTTTTAAATTGGAATTATTTTGGTATTACGTAAAGGTTAGCAAGTAATAATATTTTTATTAGTTCTGTTGAAATTCTGTCAGATATTCTTCAACTCAGTGGCACATGTGCCGCAGATATATGTGATAAAACTCTGGAGATACCAGAAAGCTTAGAGCAAATGCGGCACATCTTTAATCTATTTTATGGCAGTATATTATAATATATTTGTTTAAAATAAATCCCAATTTATTAAGAAATAAAATGTGAATTCTCATAATTTACAGATATATGTGATGAAACTCTGGAGATACCAGAAAGCTTAGAGCAAATGCGGCACATCTTTAATCTATTTTATGGCAGTATATTAAAATATATTTGTTTAAAATAAATCCCAATTTATTAAGAAATAAAATGTGAATTCTCATAATTTTGAAAATACATGGAAGAGACTTTAAAAAACAAAGATTTCTAAAGTGAAATTGCTAGATGCCTCTCTTTCATTGATTCATTTACTCATGTATGTTGATCTCTTACTTTGTGATTGGCATGGTGGTATGTGAAGAGAGTAAAGCACTGGGCAAAAAAGACAGGACTTGATAACAGAAATCAAATCTATTTCGCAAAAGAAAGGAAAAGAACTAAATTCACTGAGCAGATACCAAGCTCCAGTCACTGTGGACCAAACCTTTGACATGCATCTTATAGCCACTGCTCTCCTGCTCATGGCTTAGTGCGGGGCCATGCAGCTGGCATGCCAGCAATAACGGGATATCTCTCTGGTTAAAAATAGTCGAAGGGATTTAAAAATGAATACCAAGTAGGCAGCCTCTTGTTGAACCAGTCAACAGTAAGCTATATTTGAAATGTATTCATGCAACTTGAACATTCTAACACCTGGAAGTATCAATATGATGAAACGTCATTCTAGATTTTACCTTGAGCTCTTATGAAATGAACATTTATAAAATTATTAGAATTAAGAGGAAACTGGATGTAAGATGTAAGTGGTAAAGAGTTTTTTATTTAAACTTAGTTAAGTCAGCATAATTACTACAGGTAAGTAGTGTAATTTTTTTCTGTTTTAATCTAGAGGTTGATTACTTAGTTTGTACACTACCTTGATTTCATTAATATAATTTTATTCAATTTCCTTCCCTTTTCTTGAGTTACATAAGTTTATCTATTTCCTAACACTTTTTTTCTTCAGAAAGTCCTTCAAAAGATTGATGAGGAAGAAAGCTTAAGTTAATGACTAAAATGAGGTGTTTTGTTGATGTCATGTTCTAAGTGCCCAAATACCATATATATATGGAAACTTGCTGTTAGTTGTATAGATTTTTTTTGTCTTTTCCTCAATTACCTAGCTTTTGCATTGCCTTTGCTATTTTAGTATATCAATTGTGTCATAATTCATATTAAGAAGAAAATCTACTTAAACAATAACACCTTAGTGTGGGAAAGTAGATAATTTTATTGTATCATCTTTGCTTTTCAGTACTTTCAATTTTTTAATCAATGAGAATAGTATTAATGTTATTAACAAAGAAGTATGTCTAAATTTTTAAAGTAAGTCTTGGAAATAAATAATTAATTTATACCCCTTTAATCCTCCAATAAACCCACCTGAGTGATAAGCATACATTTCAAGAAATATTAGATTTTTTTTGAAATCGTTTGAAAATGCCATTAATACATGTCTGAATTAACCACTATTTTGAAGCTCAGTATCATCAATATTTATGCATTCATACCTACACGGTCCTGAGAGTGGTTTTTCTTTTATGAAAGAAGTTTAAGTTCATGACCTAAACTAGAGAGGATATGAAATTTTCTGAAGAAGCCACATACTGACCAAAAAAATATTTTCTAGCCAGTTGTCAGGGGGAAACCCAAAACACTACTGAGAAATAAGTGGCAGAGGTATTATTTGTACATGAATAGCTTAGAATTCCCATCAAGCTTAGAAACATGCGTGTTTTCCATGACACAAGAAGTTCCTAAACAAGATCTTTCTTTTCTTTAAACAACTCATTGCTGACATTTTTATACTAAAGACAACCGCTATGTTGTTAGAAAGGTAAATGTCTCTATGAAAAATTTTGGATTTACTTTTTAAGATTTTATTTATTTATTTTTGACACATGATAATTTACTTGTTGTTTTCACTTACTTTTTGTAAAATGATTTGAAAAGATTTATTATATTCCTGGAGTCTTAGGCATTTATTGCCTATGAGAAAACGTATATCAGTTAATGTAGCAGTTAAAATTCTTCAGTGTAGTGTGTCCTTGGTAAGGTACATTTATTGTAGGTAAATTAATATCACAAATTAATAATTTATATTCAGATTTGTAGTACGGTATTGCTAATGTTTCTGTGACTTCTCTTTTTAAAGATTTTGTAGTTTGAATATAATATTGATTTTATATACACAGTTGACCCTTGAACAACATAGGAGCTAGGGGCACCAAGCCCCCTGCACAGTTAAAACTCTGAGTCAATCTTTTGACTCCCTAAAACTTAACTACTCATAGCCTATGTTGATCAAGCCCTCACTGATAACATAAACAATCGATAACATGTGTTTTACGTGTGATATGTATTCTGTACTGTATTCTTACAATAAGTAAACTAGAGAAAAAAATTTTATTAAGAAAATCGTAAGAAAGAGAGAACTGTGAGAGATCACTTCCTGCTGCAATATGCAGTGTACTGGAGAGAGGAACTGCTCACTTGGAGCTGATTAGAGTCATGCGACATTTTAAGCAGATACTCACAACACTTGGGCTTCCAACAGGAAGTGACTACAAAATTATTACAGTAGTACAGTATGTAAACTCTCACCTAATTTTATGCAGTTATGATTTAATACTGAATCTTTACATTTATTTACATTTCTCTTAACTGTGAATGGTCTTTAAGTATTTGTATGTGTAAGTTTTGATAAATTTAAATTTTTCATAGTAGATTTGTGTGTATTTTATTGCATGAAATAAAATAGACTAGTATATACCTATGTTTTTTGTGTTCATGGAATACCTAACTTTTTCCTATTTGTTTTTTGATATTTCTAGGTTATGGGGTGTGTCAGCAAGTTTTTTCAAATTGTCATAAATCTCCAAAACATTTTTCAATATATTTATTGAAAAAAAAACCTCACGTAGAAGTGGGCCTGTGCATTTCAAACACATGTTGTTCAAGGGTCAACTGTATATATTTATATGTGTGTTTATATATTTCTTTTAAATAAACATATAGTGACATTTTGGGGGGAGGGAAGTGTATTTAGGAAATTATTTTAAGGCAAAATTTGCTTTATAAGAAGCACATAAGTAATGCAGTGTATAAGACAAGGAAATTTGAGATAGATGACTTTATTTTTAATTAACTAGAGGTATACATTCTTTAGCACAATAATTTCTTGGTCTGTAAAATAGATTCTTGACAGGGAGGAGAGCTGGAGAGTGAACAGAATAATATTACTTGAGTTATTATCTATTTTTACAGGATTGTAAATTTCTGAGGGACAGTTTAGACTAGGTGTGGATTCATGATTTTACATAGTTCTCTAGGTTTACAGATTGATTATCTCACAGCTTCTTTTTCTCATGAAATATATATTTTCAAATTTCCAATGGACAGACTTCGTTTTGTTAATATGACTTAGATTGTTATTGCTAGAAAACAGATTCCAAAGCATTGCCTGTATAATGTTCTAACATTTGTTAAATGTATATATAAGTAAAAATTAGACAAGCAAGTTAACTAGCAAGTTAATTGTTAAATAAGATTTTTATTAACAACCTATTTCTGCCATTTTTTGTATATTGTTAGAGAGGTAAAAGGTTTATAAAAGGTTTTGAATTTTCTTTTTGTAAAATGATTGGGAAAACAAATTATTCCTGAATTTTTTTGTGTTTATTGTTCAAAAGAGAACCTGTGTAAGTACATACAACAGTTAAACATCTTCAAGTGTTAAAAAAAGAAAAAAGCCAAAATTACTGGAATCAGTTTAGTCAAATTAAAAATTTAGTCTAATAAGTATACTATATATTACAGGGACTGGTTTGTCTGGTTTTTCTAATCAATGTTGATCAGTCCATCAGGACACAAAATTTAAACATTCTGGGTAGACAAGATCCCTTTGAAACAATGCTGTTTGCTTCTGTTGTATTAGAGTAAAAGGAAAAGGGGGAAAGGACAACCAAAAGAAGAGGGAGGATACTATAAATGATAAAATGAAATGAGAAAAGAGAAAAGATGAAGCTAGAATATTATAGAATAAAGAATGACATGGGTACACATTTATATTCAATGTATCATTCAATATTTAGAATTTTGCAAAATATTAATTTAAAAATATTTAACTTTCAGAGATAATGATTTATTTATATGAATTCATAATAATGGTGAAAATACACTTTATTTACCATAGCAGGGAAATGTGTATTATAAAGGGAATTAAATAAATCCATGGAAGAGAAAATGACTTAGTCTTCTTTAAAAAATGTTCTTGATTTGATTCCATGTCCTTTACACTGACATCTCTAATGTAATTTTAAAGGATACGAGTTTTCTCTGTTCTGGCAATGTTTTTCTGTGGGTCTGTACACTCATACTCCAAAAAATTTAGGTTATTTGGACCTAAGGAGAAGCTTCTGGAATTTTTCAGTGCTTTAAAATTTCATTTTGTTTTTTTTTTCCCTTCTGATAATGCATTAAAATTTAACTTATTTTAGGAACAACATGAAATGAGTTTATTCTGCTGGCTTGTGGGCTTTAGAGTTAAGCTTGGACAGCATTTACTAAATGTTTGCACTAGAAGAACTTAAGTCACTAGGAGAAGGGTAAATATAAAAGTTAAATATACCAAAGGTGGTGCCCAATTAGTAACTCTTTGTTTCTTCTGCTTACTGCTAACCTTGCATATTAAATATTATCTACATTCTAGATACAGAAGCAGGTTCTGTCAACGTGCAAAAATGTACCCCTTCTGCTTTTATGACACAAATTCCTCTTATGCTGTTCTAATGAAAATTAAAGTATAAATTCTCTATTCCATAGAAACATTATAAAGGGGTTCAAATGAATTCAATAGGGCCATTTACAAAGACAACCACTGAGGAAAAAGTTATCACAGTAATAAAAGTTATGCTTGCTAAATTTTTAAATTTCTAAAAAATGTTAAATCCATTGACCAATTAGCTCACATATTATAGTCCATCATAGGTAGTATTATTTTCTTAATCTTTCTTTTGTAGTACACGAAGTATTTATGAAAATCACCTAAGCTTCGTATCATTCTCATGAAATCTGGAAAATAGGAAGCATTAATATTTTCATGTTACAGTGAGAAATAGGAATCAACTTGAAGAAGAGTGACTTGCCAAATGATATGTAGGGAATTAGTGGGAGAATTGGTGATTTGGGTTGGCAAGTTTAATCACCATCTGAGTTAAAATGGCATTTTGCTTGAAAAGGCTTGTGAGATTTAGATATACTTAATGTAGCTTGGACCAAATTTTACTTTCATATCCCTTTATAACTTTCTCCTAAAAGGGAAAAATGTTTCCTAAAGATTTCAGAACCAACTAGTTAATTTTTAACATATATTTTTTAACATACTTAACCTCCTATACCAAGTAAAACATATTCCCTAGCATTTGCCAGAGATGTCAGAACAAAAGTCAAACTATAGTTCATTTATTTCAATGGCAACAGTGTGTGTCCTCTGAAATATTTGGGAAACTATATTTATCCCTTCTGTTTCTGCATGTGTCAGCTTCTTACCACCTTATAACTGAGGCTTCTCTGAAGAAGACTTATGTTGCTTTACTTAATCTGCCCAGAAGGTTGGAAGTTGAGCCTGACATGTATAAAATGGATCAAGGGTAACTCAATGCACAAGTCACATATTAACGTTGTGCTTCATGGTAATTTCCTTAGAATCTTAGCATTAGCATCAGGAAGTATTAATTGAGCATTGCATGTCTGACTCTGGAGGTATAAACAGTATGAGAGGCAGGGTTCCCCTGAGTTGACTTATGATTCATCTAGAGAATGAAAAGATATATTTGAAAATATGGCTCATATGATAAGCTCGCATATGCTTAGTACCAAATAAGTGGTAGAGCCAGGGAGGTCATTGGAACTTAATAGTGAGAAGTTAAAATAAAGTAATTGGTGGAAAGTTTCTTTAAAAAACTAAAATAAAAATAAGCTGTACCTCAAAGGAGAAGTATGACCTAGAACATCATTGACATATAGATTTCAGCTTGAGTGAGAATCAGTTAATAGGTAATGGCTTCCCAGAGTTGTGATAAAGACTGAGAGACTAAATCAATACATCAAAATATCACCTTTATTGACAAGAAAACTGGATTCTAGAGTGTGGCTCTTACTTGAGGTCAAAGCATTGCTTCCTACTATTTCTCCCCTAAAATTAAGCCATGAGCATTGCCAATGGAGAGATTGTAAGTGGACAGAACAGATTCTTATCTAGTCCTTGCATGGAGAACCTCAGGATTCACAACCAGTTGAAATGGGATAGAAAAATCCAGAGAAAGCAAGAATAGAAAAAGAATGCGCTGTACTTTCATTTGAGAAGAGAGGGCAATAGGAAAGGAATGTGCTCCTCTTACAGGCAAGTGAATTCCAGAGAGAGAGCAAGAGTCAATATTCTTGGCCATGCATGAGCAATGCCCTTATCTCGATGTCACTAAGCAAATGAGTTGTTCCTCTTTTTATGGGAAGGGATAAACAAGGGGGTTGGAGAAAATGACCAAACTTGTTTCTTCTCAGTTATTCTTACACACACACACACACACACACACATATATATATGGTAATAACTGTCATCCTGTTCTGTTATGATTTTGCAAGTTGATGCATTAAGGTAAACAAGGGGGTTGGAGAAAATGACCAAACTTGTTTCTTCTCAGTTATTCTTACACACACACACACACACACACACATATATATATATGGTAATAACTGTCATCCTGTTCTGTTATGATTTTGCAAGTTGATGCATTAAGACTTGGGTTCAATTGTGACTATAAAACTGAAAAATCTGGAAACCTTAAGCAAATCTCCAAACTTCCTTGAGCCTCAGACTGTTAACCTGTGCATTAAGGCTAACAGTACTTGCCTTGCCTACCTTACAGAGTTTTGTGAGGATAAAACACAACAATGGAAAATTAGAATTGCTTTACAAATTTAAGTAACGTTTTATAGCATCTCTGAGACATTTAAAGTGGGCTATGAGATCATTCATTGCCTAACCTCTAATTAAGAACTGCCCTTTCTTGTAGGAACTTTATTAAACTCCACTCTGTATTATCCTCAAAACCAGCCTCTAAGCTTGCGAAGACCACAGACAATGGTGTATCCAAATGATCACCAACCAGTGTTGCTGGTTGTACACGCAGCGGGCCCTCTCACAACATTGGTTGTGATAATTTGGATACACCATAGTCTGTGAACTTTGGAAACATAGAGGATTAAAGAAAAATGGAAGCTTATAAGGGCCAGTTGTCCTTAACTAAATACTAATGTACACAGAAGTATTACAAAATTGGAGGCTGTTTTTGGTAGCTGCATTTTCTTTTTTTTTTTTTTCCTTTTTGTCTTTTTCCGTGTCCGGCAACGGATCGCAACCCTCAGTGTCGCCCCCGTACCGGACTGAGACCAGCAACAGGATCGCAACCCTCGGTGTTGCTCCCACGCCTCGCTCAGCCAGTGAGCGGGAACCGGTCTGTATGTGGGATCCGAACCCTCCGGCGGGAGCGCCGCCGCGCTTCCCAAGCAGCGCACTGTAGCAGTGCGCCACCGGGCTGGCCCAGGAAATATAAATGTTAACTTCATTTTTAGCAATTTTAAATTGAGCACGTTGCTCTTTTTTTTAACCAAAGTACTTATCAGAGTGTAAAATATACTATATAAGTGGAATGTGGTAAAATTAACACTCCATTAGCAGAAAAAGAAAACCCATGGGAGAGAGAGAGAGCACAGAAAGAAGACATTATTTATTTTTACTTTTGCAGAGAAAGGTAAGTAAAAACCATAACTATTCACATTTTAAAGTAATATTCAATGTTTATGTTGCTCTATAGATCTAAAAATGCTTAGGTGGATTAACAATTAATAAATCTATTTTGCTCTAATTTTATTTTTAAAAGTCAACGTTTGAGTTTTGTGAGTGCTAATCTTAGTGGGAAGTCTTTATTGGTTATACATCATTATATAATCTCAGAAGACAGAACTTATTTAAGAACTTAAATGTTAGTGTTGAAATGGAAAACATAGCTCATTTCTGTGTTTTGCAGCATATTTGCCACTATTTGTATTGATGATATTAAAGTGTCAGTGTATCAACTTTGGACTGCTTTTAGCCATGAGTTGCATATTCTTTCAAGAACTAGTCTTTATTCACACCTCTATTTTTAGTATATATTGTTTAATCTTGAAAAGTAAAAAAACCATAACACAGTCATCATTCTTAAGTAAAGCTTGAAAACACATTCCTATGAAAATATTCATTCTCCCCCAAAGTATACTTTGGACACTGAAGCATTGACTTGGGAACAGATTGGTAATTGGCATTGTGTTGCTCTCACAAAGAATTGTTTTGTAACTAAACAGGAAAATGTTGATTGTGTTGTATAAACACAGTGGGCTCCTAAAATCTGAGTTTTATTTTGTGTTAAAATATTTGTCAGTAACTTGAATAATAAATATCGTTTTTCTTAAAGTGGTAATAGTTGATCAGTAAGTAATCTGTCAAGCATATCCATTTCGAACAGTTAACACACACACATACACACACACACAAACTTTTCATTTGTCATTGTAAAATGCTATTATGTGCAAGTTAAAAAAAAAAGCTCCAAAACACAAAAGTAGTCTGTCCTTTGCCTCAATAAGATCTTGGAATTTCGGAAATGGATCTGATTCTCTGGCCTGTTCTTTATCAGAAAAATATTAAGAACAAGGATCTATTTTCCCCTAAACTCTCATGTTCCCATTAATTATAACTCACTTTCCAGGTCCGTTTGTGACTCAATCAAAATTGTAAATGGCAGTGGCTCATCCTTGACTTTCCTTATTCCCTGCATATTAGTGCATCAATGACTGTAACACCTCTTTTTTGCTACATAGAGATTAGAGGAGAAAATGTACCCCCCAATGAATATATGACAGAAGACTCTACTTAGCACAGTCTTGTTTTGCAGGCGCCATACAACAACTAAGCTGATGGGATCACCACTACATAGAGCTAGCTCTTTTCTGTACCCTGAAGGCTGAATGTCAAAGCTTAAATGATGCAGCAGTGGTAAAAAGTGTGAGGTGCTGGGTAAGATCCTTGCATTTTCAGAGGTCACCATTATCCTGGATCCAACTCTGCCTTACATTTTACTGTATTGTTACATGTATTATTAAAAGTAATAAATGGTCTCATGTTGGATCAATTTAATATCAGGATTATTACTATCATTTTGAGAAACTCATTAAGAGCAAAAGTAAACTCATTGTTTGGTAAGAAAGAAATTAGTCAAAGATGAAGACCTGATTTTTGTAGCAGTGTAGCAGATAGGAGGAGCTGGGATCAGAATCAGCCAGTCTATAAAATCATTATGAAGCTTCTTCTCAACCCAGGTGGTACATAAATATAACTATAACAATAAATAATCTTCTCACGATGGGTCCCCCCCGCACCTGATCAGGTAGAATTTTAACTCATCCTGGGAATGTATTTATAGAGCAGCTGGTACAGAAAAATATTTATAATACCCAAATAATCAAAAGATTAACATTATAAAAATTAGATTTGTTAGTGATAATCTCTCTTCATTTAAACATTGCTGCCTATTAACAGTATTTTTTACAAGGCCAAGTTACTTCCTAGGAAACTATTATTTATATATTTCACTTGACTAATACTTGGTTTCCCCTTGGACATATTTTCTCATAACTCAATTTTTGTCACTCAGTGATGACATCTGTATAAAATCACAAATACTTGTTGCAACTACATTATTGTCATTGTTAATATTATTGCTAGAACTTATAAGAAGATATAAAATATAAATAAAATCTTTGTAAGAGATCAGAAAAGCCAAAGTGTTTTTCCTAATCTCGTACACCACTAAACAAAACACTTCTTACAACAGATGTTTGCTTGGTTTTTTTCCCTCCATACCAAGCAGTTCTCCAGTGAACACCAACTGGGTGTTTTATAATCTGACTTCTTTCTGACACTACCTATCAGGAGATAGCACTTCATTACGCAGGCATGATTGATTACATCATTGGGCATTGGTGATCGTCTCAACCTTTAGCCTTTCTTCCTTCCCTGAAGGTCAGGGGGTGGGGCTGAGAGTTCCAGGCCTCTAATCTCATGGTTGGTTCCCCTGTTAACAAGCCCCCATCCCGAGGCTACCCAGGAGTCCACCAAGAATTTCCTATTAGAACAAAGGTTTTCCTATCACTCATGAAATCTCCTATCACTCATGAAATTTTGAAGGAGTTAGGAGCTCTGGGGTCAAAGACCAAATATTGGAACAGAAGATTCTCCTAGCATCCTTATGTACAAGGATTTGGAAAATAACATGTTACAAACTGGGGGCTTCCTATCACTCATGAAATTTTGAAAGAGTTAGGAGCTCTGGGGTCAAAGACCAAATATTGGAACAAAAGATTCTCCTAGCATCCTTATGTACAAGGATTTGGAAAATAACATGTTACAAACTGGGGGCAGAGATCAAATATGTATTTTTTATATCACAATATCACAACCTTGCATATTAAATCTATTAAAAATGGATGATTTAACTTTTAGTGTCAGTTTACTTAATAATTAATTTCAGAGATATATCACCTTTTAATTCTGTGTATCAAATTTCTAAGACTGCTCAGGATAGGCTTTATTTCAAAAGTCACATAGGTAAGTTGATCCACACAGATCCACACAAATTTACTTGCTATTGAAAGGTCATTGCACTCTTATGAATACAACATATGATACTTGCATGTGGTGGTCAGATATGTCTTCTAAAAAAAAGTTCATGTGCTGAAACTTTGATCCCCACCATAGCAGGGTTAAGAGGGTGGGAGATCTGATTATGATATTTGAAAGGTGGGGCCTTTGAGAGGTGTTTGGATTTGTCCTTTTAGACAAATCCTTTGAGAGGACTGTGCATTCCTGAATGGATTAGTCCTTTCATGGAGTAATGGGTTAATGGTAATGAGTTGTCATGGATGTGAACTAGTGACTTTATAAGGAGAACACATAGAAGAGTTCTTGCAATTCTCACCATGTGATTGCCCGTGTCACCACAAGAGATCCCACCCAGAAGAAAGTCCTCACCAGGTGCACCCCCTGGACTGTGGACTTCCCAGCCTCCCAAATTGTATGAAATAAATTTCATTTCTTTATAAATTACCCAGTTTCAGGTACTCCATTGTAAGCCACAGAAACAGACTAACACATTACAACATTACCAGTACAGGCATATTTGAACCTGGTTAATCTCAAACAGAAATTGAGAATATTGTTCACTCACTGTGATGTTAAGAGACTATGATGTCATTTCAGGACTATGTAGATAAAGGCCAGAGAAGGAAGGAAAAAAGGGCTGATTCATGTTAAAAAAAAAAAAAAAAGAAAATCCTAAATAATAAGGCAATGACTCCAAAGCAGTGACCAGGAAATTACTTTTTGAGTAAGATGCTCCAGGGCAAAAGTCTTTCTTTAACAAATATTGTTTAAGGCAGTGAAATCTGTTTGCCATCATTTCTTTCCTCCCAGGTGATTAAATGCAGAAGAAAAACAGTCATTTGATAGCCACAGAAGCTATTTACTGGAAGTATATTCAATCACCATAAACATTATTTTTACAGCAAGGCTAGCAAAAGATACTATGGGGGATCCCATAAAACATTTTTAAAAAGGAAAAAAGTGATAGTGTCATATACTTTTATGAGGGTTTCAGTGATCTGTATGCAGCTGTTTCCTCCAAGTTCTGCGTGACATTGCAGGCTTGGGTTTTGAAGCCAAATGGCATAAAATTCAGTTTCCAAATGGGAGAGATTTCATGAGCTAAAGAAAGGTTCAGGGCTTGTTTTGTTGTGCACCTAAGAATAATTCCAGGTAATTTATTGTATAAATGCTAAATAATTATAAAGCTTTTTATTGGCTATATGATTTTAAAGAAAGAAACAAACAGAAAAACCTTTATAATATGTCCCCCAAAATGCAATTTCTTTTGTTTTTCTCCCTTGTCTTCTCCTTCTGAAGATTTGATCTAAGTAATTCTACAGGAAAAGAAAATCACATTCAATTCTCTAGGGTTTGCAAGTAGAAGCTGAGAGGTTTAGTTTGAAAGAAAAAGACAGACCTGAACTTTCAAGGTATAGATTGGTCTCATCCCAGCTGGTAGTATCCAGGAAAACCACGGGTTGTGTATTAGCCCATTTCTGTGGCTTATAACAAAATACCTGGAACTGGGTAATTTATAAAGAAAACAAAATTTATTGCTTATAGTTTCAGAGTCTGGAAAGCCAAAAGTCCAGGGAGCACATCTGGTGAGGGTCTTCTTTGCTGGTGACTTTACAGAAATGCAGGGGTTCACATGGCAGAAAATGGCAGAGCAGAGAGAGAGAGAGAGAGAGAGAGAGAAAGAGAGAGACTCTTCATGTGCTCTCCTTTTAAAACCCTCTCTGAACCATGCCCTTGACCACCATTATTAACCCATTCACTATGGCGTGGTCCTACAATCTAATCACCTCTTCAAGGTCCCACCATTCAATTACCATAATAGGACTTCCCACCCTCCCAACAGTCACAGCAGAGGCCAAGCCTCCTACACACTTTTAGGGGGACACAATTTGATCCATAATGTGGTGCTACAAAAGGAAAGTTGTCAGTGGAAGCACTGAGATAAAACAGCTAGTGTAACCCCTGGTTGGGGTGATGCAGAGCATTTGCGTAAGTGGAGCTGGATCCTCTACCAAGGCTAACATGAAGTGACTGCCCAGCACCATAATGCTGAATCAATACTCATATTGTCCTTGGGCTGTGACATATCTTCCTTGTGTTCTTTTGTCCTAGCCCTCTCTTCCTGGTACTTCTTCATTTCTTCTACCTTTTTCCAGTGCAGAGGTAGGAGTCCCCTCCTTTAAACCTCCAAACTTTCCCTTAAGGATGCAGCTTTTGATGTACAAAGATAGAGATTCAACGTTGTATTTTCTGTGGTGCCATATAATCTCCTTGAGACAGTAAGTAGAAAATTGTCTAAATCAGTTGTTTTTTCAACATTGGCTACACAAAAGAATCATCTGGGATAGCTTTTGAAAAATAGCATAGTGTGGGCCCCATCCTTTGAGGTGTACCACAGGCAAGAGGATTTTTAAAAGCACTGCAGCGCAGCCAGGTTTGGGAACATCTAGTTAGCTGTTTGAATGGGAGAAGGCAGAGGAGACAAGAAATGAAGAAGGAACAGTGAGAACTCAGTATTTGAAGAATTATTTGGTGTATAGTTGTTTAAAACTATAAATTGTGTTTGTATAGTTGTTTTAAAAGATCAAGCACACCTTCAAAAGTAAGTTTGTCACCACTGAAGGTATTCAAGAAAAGTATGTTACAAGCTTGGATGATGTTTTAAGAGTATTTTGTGCCCTAGCAGCATGTGGCTGAAATGTGTATTACTGAAATGTGTATTATTATATTCTACCAATAAAACTATATTGAAGGGATACGATAAAGCTGGAATCTATAACTCTGATAAGTTAATAAGAATAATATAATCTTGCTAATTTAAACTATTGTACAGTTAATAAACATTGTCTAAAAAACCCAATGTAGCATTTATGGGTAAAAATTTAAAATAAAATCAACAACAACTCTGTACTTTTTAAAAGAAGAAAAATGACAATTTTGCTTACCCTTTCTCCTAGCCTAATTATGCTGTGACTTGTCACGGAAGCCTGGTCCCTGGAAATTTATCTGAAATACTCAAAGCTTTATATATTTTCTGACATATAGATTTGTCTGACTCAGTAGATGACATTTCCTAAACTTTGGAAATTGGCCCCATGTTTTTCTTCTTTGATGTCTGCCACTGGAATTTCTCTTCCTTTTCCACAGTTTCAATTTCACTATAGTTTAAATGACATTCAAATCTGTTCCAGCCCCTTCAATTCTCTTAAATTCTGGTTTTTTATTTTCAACTGATTGTTGAATCATTCCAAAGGAAATACATTCGTATTAAGACAGTCATTTCTGATCTTCCTTTTTCATGGGAAGCTTAAGAAAGTATATATTGGATTTTAATGGCCCCTTTTTCTGGACTTTGATGTAGTTGTCACAATGAAAACAATGCAAGAGACAGATCACAATCCAGAAAAAAAATAATAACCAAGAAAATTTGTTGTTCTTCATTACATCAAAGGAATTCTGTTGTAGTCCTCAGTTACATTTAAAAATATTTATGATAGAATTATGTTGTAAACATTCCTTCAGTGTACTTAAAGCAGAGTAGAGTACATTCATGGTACAAATAAGCTCAATTAAGTATTAAAATTCATGCATTCACAAGGAGCATTAAGTCCCCACTACTTTTAATAAATATAACAAATATCCTATATAATTTTAATAATATGTTTTTCTCTTGAGAATGTGCTGAGTTACTTGAAAATAACTAATAATGAACATAATACTTTAATCTCTGAATTTAGTATATAGAGAGTTAAATTTAAGAAAAGACATTTGAATTTGATCTCTAAGGTGCTGAACTGAGAGAAGATTATTTTTCCCAAAATATCTTAATTATTTTTTGTATATGATATCACTCCACTTCCTCCCTGCTCCCAAAGTGTAGTTACTGCTCTATAGGGAAAATATTTAGATTAGTTTCCAGGTTTTTATTTATATCCAAATGCAAGTAATTAAAACAATTTAATAGGGACTATAATATTATACTGGAAGTATGTGTATGTATGTAATTACATCCCTCATTGCTAATGCACTGAATAACTTTTAAATGATAATAATAGCAAAGATAAAACTAACTCTTAGGAACTTAAGACCTTGATATTACAGAGTTCTTAAATGTAAGCTCCAATTTTTTGAAGGGCAAGTCATCAAATAAAAACATACTTGAATAAATGAAAAGTTAAGATGGGTTTATTTTTATAAATAAATTGAATTTTCATGTTTCACTTGTCTCGAAAGAAACCACAACGTAATTCCAGAAGTATTATGACCAGAGGCTGTTTTTGAGGGTATGGTGTGCACATAGACCCCCTGCAAAGCTAGGCTGGTATTCTTGCTATTTTGCTCTTTCTGTGAAGATTTTTTTGAGGTGATTGGATCATTCTGATTTGATAAGCACTGACCTGCACAGTGAGGGTGTAGCCTTCACTGCCTACCCTGGCATATGTATATATTTTCAAAAATAAGTAGGGAAACAAGATATCTAATTGTGAAATTTCCTGTGAGTGTTTGGCTTTGTTTTCATCACACAAATGTACATTCTGGGGATATACTGAGGATTCTTGGCAGTAACCTGAAATGACTTCACCAACTTGGACAAATGGTTCTCCATTTGCTCAAATGAATACGTGCTCCTCTGGCTCCCCCTGAGAGTTCTGTTTATCTTTGATTTTGCTGGAATATTTCTCTTATCACGTGGTCAGAGTCTTTAATTCACATCTCTATTCTGCTACAAGTAGAAACTCACTTTCAGGCATTTAGAGAACTAACTGGAAATGTTTCAAAGACTGTTCAGCTAGAGGAAGTATGAGATATTTTCACCTCCCCAAAGAAGTAATAATAACAATTATTATAATAAGTTAGAGAAAATGTTTTAGAGCCAGAGACTGTAGAAACTGATCTATATTAAACTTCCGGAAGAGTAACCATAGTTGACTTTCCAACTGGAGAGTCTGCCTGGCTGCATGTACTTTGTGCTTCCTTAATCTAGCTGTAGCTGGGCCTGTGTGAATGAATGAACATAATCTCTGAAAGAATTAAAGACAGCCACAAGTGGAGTTCAAGGTGAAACTCAGAAAGGCATATCTCAGGGAAGCTGGGGTAAGAAGAAACATGAATTAAGAAAAGCTTAACATCTATTTCAAAAGAATAAGAACCATATATAACTTCAAGAACAAAGGTTACTGGTAAGTAATCAGAAATGATTTCAGCAGCAAGAATGCCTCAGTTGTGGGTTAAATTCAATTTGTACAAGAACAGGCACCTATACTAGAAACATGCGTTCTTGAAGTAATTCTCATAATCACTCTGGGATATGATATAGTAGAACTCTTCATGTGCAGATAAGGAGACATAAAACCATAGTGGTTAGGTAATTTTTAAGTCTGGGGTAGTCATTGCTAAAGCTTCCTGTTCCTACAGATTGTTTTTGACCATTTCAGAAAGCCACCCCTCACTCACGCCATTATTTTCTTGTATACTTAAATCGTATTTTCCATTTTCTTTTGAAATATTATTATATTAACAAAGGCAAAATGTTTGATAATTGAATAATATTAACTAGGCCAACTTACACTGCAACCATTTCAGAAAGCCACCCCTCACTCACACCATTATTTTCTTGTATACTTAAATCGTATTTTCCATTTTCTTTTGAAATATTGTTATATTAACAAAGGCAAAATGTTTGATAATTGAATAATATTAACTAGGCCAACTTACACTGAATTCTCAGTTTGCTTAGAAAACATTTTCACAAGAGTTTTTGTTCCTTCTTCTTTTACTTCCCTTTTTGAGGTTTTTCTAAGAATGAACATTTAAGTAGTGCTCTCAACAGGATATGCTCCTGAAAAAGACATGCTTTGACCGTTGTCCTGCAGAGATGCAGTGTTATAAAGGATGCTGAAAAGGTTTTAATCTTTGCTTTTTTGTTTATTGTTATCAGAGTTCAGTCTTTCTGAAAATGATGTCTGTATTAGTTTCCTAGGGCTGCTGTAACAAAGAACTACAAACTAGGTGACTTACAGAACAAAAATTTATTCTCTCACAGTTCTGGAAGCTAGAAGTCTGAAATTAAGATTAGCAGGATTAGTTCCCCCAGAGGCCTGTGAGGAAGAATTTGTGCCATGCCTCTCTCCAAGCTTCTGGTAGCATGAGGGGTTCCTTGGTTTCCTGTGTCTTCATATTGTTCTTCCTGTGTCTTCACATTGTCCTTTCTCTAAGTGTGTCTGTCTCTGTGTCCAAAGTTCTTTATATAAGGGCATAGTCATACTGGATAAGGGCCAATCCTAATGAGCTCATCTTAACTTGATCATCTGTAAAGAGCCCACATAAGGTCACATTCACAGTACTGGGGTTAGGATTTCAACATCTTTTTTGAGCTGACAGTATTCAACCCATATAACAATGTCCTAAGCAGGATTAATGAAAACTTCACTGCATGTTTTATTCCGACATTTGTAGAACATTTAATATGGTCATTTCCACCAATATTTAAACATACTCAATACCTATAACAAAAATATCTTCCCTCATTTCAGCACCCCACCTCAAACTATCATTCTATTTTTATCCTCCTATAGTTGAATTTCTTGAAAATCTATTCTATGGTCTCCATTCCCATACCCCACATTGACTTTTAAACCCACTTTGATATGTTTTCACATCATACTGCACTGATGTAACAGCTCTTAACTGGATCAGTGATGATCTCCACTTTGCTAAATCCATTTGAGATTTTGTCCTGTCCTCAGTTTGCTTACCTTTTCAGGATTATTTTTGGAAGAAGCAATCTTTAATGTGCCCTGAGCATCCCTGTGCATTCATCCTGGGTATGTTAAGATTGCAAGGCCCTGACATTCATTACTTGGGCCATCCATCATGGGTACTTTGCATCACTCCATGGGACTTGGAGGACTTGGGGACCCAACCTAAGCATCATGCTGCCCTTTGACTACTGTTTTTACTATGGATAATAAAGTTCCTTGTCTTTAAACCAAGAGTCATGTGTCTACTGCCAGCTTTCATAAAACAGTAACAGACTAACTTATTAGCTTGCACATGGAGAAAACTCCCAGGTCCTTCAAAGTTCTTGTTAATCACATGACATTATTTGACATTCTCCAAGTGTTCTCTCTATGATGATGCCTTTTTTGGTTTCCTTTTATAGCACCTCCTTTTCTTGTGGTCACCAAATCCTGGAGTTTCTTAAAGGTTAGAAATGGGCTTTTTCTCACACTCTCTCATTGAGAAATTTCTACACATCCACAGTTCTAGTTACTGTGGTGACGCAAATTTATTTCTCTAGCCCAGAGCTCTTCTCCAGTATATCAGTTTATCCAATGACTGACTTAACGTATCACCTGGACATTTCAAAAATTTCATGAATTCATGATGTACATGACCAGATTCATGGTCTTCCTCTTCAAACCTTGTCCTTTTCCACTAGGACTTCTACTGTGGATTGGATTGCCCTGAGCATCCCTGTGCATTCATCCTGGGTATGTTAAGATTGCAAGGCCCTGACATTCATTACTTGGGCCATCCATCATGGGTACTTTGCATCACTCCATGGGACTTGGAGGACTTGGGGACCCAACCTAAGCATCATGCTGCCCTTTGACTACTGTTTTTACTATGGATAATAAAGTTCCTTGTCTTTAAACCAAGAGTCATGTGTCTACTGCCAGCTTTCATAAAACAGTAACAGACTAATTTATTAGCTTGCACATGGAGAAAACTCCCAGGTCCTTCAAAGTTCTTGTTAATCACATGACATTATTTGACATTCTCCAAGTGTTCTCTCTATGATGATGCCTTTTTTGGTTTCCTTTTATAGCACCTCCTTTTCTTGTGGTCACCAAATCCTGGAGTTTCTTAAAGGTTAGAAACGGGCTTTTTCTCACACTCTCTCATTGAGAAATTTCTACACATCCACAGTTCTAGTTACTGTGGTGACGCAAATTTATTTCTCTAGCCCAGAGCTCTTCTCCAGTATATCAGTTTATCCAATGACTGACTTAACGTATCACCTGGACATTTCAAAAATTTCATGAATTCATGATGTACATGACCAGATTCATGGTCTTCCTCTTCAAACCTTGTCCTTTTCCACTAGGACTTCTACTAATCTTCTCACATACCCACGACCCCTGGCTTAAAATTTGCTTAAAACCTTCATTGCACTTAAGGTAAATATCATTAGTTTTCTGATCACAACCCATGTAAAGCCTTCAGTTACTTACCAGTAAAGATTTGGATACATTGTTATATGTTCAAATATAACCCTATTCCTATTCTTCAGATCACTTTTTTAGATGGTCATTATTTTTAGCATGATTATTTAATTAATGTTCGTGTTCTTCCCAGACAGTAAGCTCCATGAGAGTGAAGACCCGCATTTGAGTTAGCTCACATTGCATCTCCAGCAACCAGGACAGCATGTGTCCCAGAATTGGCACTCAAATATTTTAGAATGAACAATAGACAATAGCCATTTATTCTTCTTTATCTTAATTTTTTTTTGTAATTTAGCTAAAAATTTATAAAGAAGCCAAAAAAATGTTTTAAAATGATAAATTGTGTAAGTCAGCCTTTACTTAAAACCCCCCATGACTTGCCATCACATTTAGAGTCAGTCACATTTCTTACCTT
>NW_007728737.1:265494-283541 GCF_000696425.1 Galeopterus variegatus | reverse complement strand
CGAGTTGGAACCAACTTAAATGCCCACTGACAGACAAATGGATAAGGAAAATGTGGTATATATATATACTCAGCCATAAAAAAGAATGAAATTCTGCCATTCACAGCAACATGGATGACTTAAAGAAAATTATGTTAAGTGAAATAAGCCAGGCACAGAAAGAGAAATATCGCACATCCTCACTCATAAGTGGGAGAGGAAGGGAGGGAAGAAGGAAGAGAAAGAGAGAGAAAATGAAAAGACAAGCCACAGAGAAAAATATCTGTTCTCTTATGCCTGACAAATATATTAAAAATTCTTAAAATTCAATAATAAAAAACAATTCAATTCTAAAATGAGCAAAAGATTTGAATACATTTCACCAAAGGAGATTTACAAATGGCTAGTAAACCTGTGAAAAGATGTTCAATGTTATTAGTCATTAAGGAAATGCAAATCAAAACCAAAATGAGGTATCACTTCACACCCACCAGAATGACTATAATCAAAAAGACAAACAATATCAAGTGTTAGTGGGGATATGGAGAAACTGGACTGCTAATACCCTGAGCAGCCCCTTTATAAAATGTACATGTAAAATGCTATAGCAGCCTTGGAAAATACCTGGCAGTTATGGAAAAAGTTAAACATAAGTTTACAATGCAATCCGGCCACTTTACTCCTAGGGCTCTACCCAGTGAAATAAAAACAAAGGTCCACAGAAAGACTTCTAAGTGAATTTCACAACAGTATTATTTATAATAGCCAAAAAGTAGAAATAATCCAAATGTCCATCAACTAGTAAATGGATTAAAAAAATGTAGTGGAGCCATATAATGAAACACTATTCAGCAATACATAGTAATAAACTATTAATATGTGCAACAATATAGATAAAACTCAAAAAATTATGCTAAGTAAAAAAAAGCCAGACATAATAATATTCTATGTATTATATGATTCAATTTATATTAAATGTCCAGAAAAGATGTACCTACAAAAACAAAATGACTGCCTGGGTGAGGGTATGACTGCAAACGGGCACAAGGGATCTTTTTAGGGTGATGAAAACATTCTACGATCAGATTGCAGTAATGGTTGTACAACTCTAAATTTACTAAAAATCACTGAATTGTACACTTAAAACAGGTGAATTTTACAGTATGTAAACTATACCTCAATAAAGCTATTAAACACAAATATGTATGTCTATGCCTTTTCTTTTTAAGAGCATCCTAGCAACCCTGAAGCAAGTGTTCACCTAAAACCCAATCTACTGAGAACTATTCTCCCTGCATAATTCAAGTGGTTGTCTCTTATTTAATCTTCCCTATTTGACGACTTTCAAAAGGTTTTTCAACCTATAATTTAAAAACACTGTGTACACACATAGAAATCTTTGTATATGATAAAGATGATATACCACTGAGACAAATATGATTTTTTAAATAAATTATGTTGGGGCAATGGGCAGTCATTTGGAAAAAGAATACAATGATATCTATTCCTTACACCATACATAAGAATAAACTCCAAATCAGAGACCAAAATGTAAAAAAAAGAAATTATTCAAATATCAGAATTAAAAATGGGTGAATCCTCTTTAATCTGAATCCAGATGCAATAAGGAAAAGACTGATAAATTTGACTACTTGAAAACAGAACACTTTCATGCAGCAAGAAAAAATCATAAGCAAAGTCAAAAGACAGGCAATACACTGGAAGAAAATACTCGCAACATGTATCACAGGTAAAGAGCTAATAGCCCTCACACATCAAGAACTTTTAAAAAATCAAAGAAAAAAAGAAGACTAAAAAGACATAAACAGACACCTCGCAAAAATAAAGATATACAAATGCCTCATACATATGGAAAGACATATGATTTCAGTCATACAAAAAGGAAATGCAAATTAAAACCACACTGATACTATTTCTCACCCATCAAATTGACAAAATTTCAAAAACTTGACAATACACTCTGTTGGCGAAAATGCAAAATGATACCACCCCTATGGAGGGAAATTTGGCAATATCTAACAAAAGATACCTAAGTATTTGCTATTTAACCCAATGTTATGGACTGGATTGTGTCCCCCCAAAATTCATATGTTGAAGCTCTCACTCCCAAAGTAACTGTGTTTGGAGATGGAGCCTTTAAGGAGATAATTAATGTTAAATGAGCTCATAAGGGTGGGACCCTAACACAATAGGACTAGCATCTTTATATAAAGAGGAAGAAGCACCAGGAATGCTCAGGCACAGAGAAAAGGCCATGTGAGGACACAGAGAGAAGGAGGTCACCTGCAAGCCAGGAAGAGGCTTTGGCAGAAACTAGCCCTACTAGCATCTTGAGCTTTGTCTTTTAGCTTCTAGAACTGTAAGAAAATTAACTTCTGTTGTTCAAGTCACCCAGTCTGTGGTATTCTATGACAGCAGCCTAGGCAGACTAATATACCCAGTGATCCTACTTAGAATTTATACTGAAGATATATCTCCAAGAATATAAAATACATGTGCACAAGGTTAGTCACTGCAGCATTATTGCAAAATACTGCAAAATACCTAAATAGCCAAGTACAGAAGACTGGTTGAAAACTATGTATAAACACATGTGTAAATTGATATGGAGTGATTTTTCAGAACATATTGTTAAATGAAAAAAGCAAAGTGCAAAAAAGCATATATACTTTGCTACCATTTGTGTAAGAAAGAAGGAAAATTAAGAAAACATAGATACATCTGCTTATCTTTATACAAAGGAACATGAAGCAAGTAAACCAGAAAACAATGAAGTAGGTTACCTACAAGGAATGAGGGGGAAGGAACGGAGGGGATACACAAATGTGTGACACTTCTGAGTATGCCTTTTCAATACAGTTTTGAAAGCATGACTTTGACTTGTGAAAGCATGTTGATGGCCTACATATTGAAAAATTAAATTAAAAGAATGGGAAGGGGGAAAAATCGACATTTGAAAGTGAACTAAAAAATGAACCCAACTGTATTTCAAATGAATACTTAATCTCACACTAGATGGGGTTAAAAAAGGAGGAACTAATGAACACATTTCATTTCATATCCCAGTTTTGGGTGGGGTTTTGGGGGAGAACTACAAACAAATCCTTAAGTATTTTTAGTAGGTTTATTTCTTGTACAGGTGTGGGTAGAGCAAGTCAGATCTATGATAGATTTACTATGAGACTGAGCAAATGAGCAAAAGTTCTTACTGTGGAAGGAAGGACATACAGATACAGAACCCTACAGGAATGACTGGAATTGGAGCTATTTTTGTGAACTCTTAACTTCTAAAATATGTATATGCATGAATATGTGCCCATGTATACATATGTATGTCTGTGTGTATACATTTTTTACATCCGTCCACTGAAGGGCCTAGAAGCAAAGACATCCAGAGCACACCTAGCAGCCATGTTCTGGTCTCTAATACCATTCCCATCAAAAGGATCTAGGACTCCTTGATGAAAAAGCTGATTCTAGGGCTGGGACAGGGAAGTACAAGATATGCCTGGAACATCTTGTTATGCCAAACTGTATGAAAATACTGAAGAAAAAAAAGACCAGATTGACGGGGCTCCCTCTGGTTCAATCAAGGATAGTTTGAGCACTAATGAATAAGCGTAATAAAATAATGAATAAGTGTAATAATTTATAAACTATTGAAAAAATAGAAATGTATGATTCTGTATCACGATAGATTGACAGAGAGATGAGAAGAGAAGGTTGTTTCTTACAGTAGAATACTGAATGTCAACTGATAAATAGAGAGAAAATACTAGAGTTGGAAAATCATAATTTTGCAACCCTCATAGCAAGATTCAGGCAAGAATCATTAAAGGATGTTAAATCTATGGGGAAATTCTGTTGAGGAATAGAATATTCGCAGCCTTTTTTTTTTTTCCTTCCGTGGCTGGCCAGTACAGGGATCGAACTCTGAACGCTGGTGTTATCAGCACCATGCTCTAACCAACTGAGCAAACCAGCCAGTCCTATTTACATAGTCTTAAAACATCTCCTTAAAGATTACCTGTGAGTTGAAAGGAAACATAACAGTAACCATACAGTGAAGAAATTAATCAATACTTTGACTGAATGGTGTCAAAATTAATATCACCAATGAGGGGCATTGTATATCTTGAGAAGGACACATTATCACTTACGCAATGTTTCACCCAGGAACACATACCTTAAATCTACTCATGAGGAAATACCAGATAGACCCAAAATGAGAAGCAAAAAAAAAGTCAACATCTTCCTAGGTTTAAAATGTGTTAAAAATAAGAAAAAAAGTCAATGTCAAGACAAAGACAGGCTGTGGAAATGTTCCAGATTCAAGGAGACTAAAGAGACACGACAACTAAATACAACACCAAATTCGAGACTGGATCCTGTACTAGAGTGGGAAAAATGCTACAAACAACATTAAATTTATTGACAAAATTAGTCTTATCTAATTTGCCATCTACATTCCATCAATGTTAAATTTTTTGAAGTTGAAAACTATACACGGCTATTATGTAAAAAAAAACAAAGACTTTGAAGTACTTAGGGGTAAAGGCCTTGACATATGCACCTCACCCTAAAGTAGTTAAGAAAAAGAATACAGAGACTGATAAAACGGAGTGAAATATTAACAATAAGTGAATCTGAGTAATGGGTACTATTCTTAGTCTCACAGCTTTTCTGTGAGTTTAAAATTATTTCCTGTTTTAGTCTCCTATTGATGCTATAACAAATTACTACACTTTAGTGACTTAAAACAACACAAATTTATTATCTTACTATCTTCTGAGGTCAGAAGTCTAAAATGAGCCAGCAGGGCTGCATTCCTTCTGGAGGCTCTAGGGTGGAATCACTTCCTTGACTTTTCCAGCGTCTTGAGGCTGCCTGCATTTCTTGGCTCATGGTCCAATCACTCTAAGCTCTGCTTCCACTGTCACATCTCCTACTCTGATTCTGCTCTTCCTGCCTCTCTCTTATAAGCACCCTTGTGATTACACTGAGCTCACCTGGATAATGCAGGATAATCTCCCCATCTCAAGATATTTAATTTAATCACATCTCAAAGTTCCTTTTGCCATGTATGTTAACATAGTCACAGGTTTTGGGGCCGGCCCGGTGGCGCACTGAAGAGTGCGCCGCTTGGGAGCGCGGTGGCGCTCCCGCCGAGGGTTTGGATCCCATGTGGAGACCGGTTCCCGCTCACTGGCTGAGCGCGGTGCGGGCGCAACACCGAGGGTTGCGATCCCGTTACCGGTCAGTAAAAAAGACAAAAAGGAAAAAAAAAAAACATAGTCACAGGTTTTGGGATTATGATGTGAATATCTTTGGAGGGCCATCTTTCTAACTATCACATTCCACCCCCGCTCCCCAAATGTTTTTTAAGGCATCTTTGGGGATATACACTGGGGTGATAAAAGTAAAGAGAATTAAGGATGTAATTACTGTAAAAGTTAGGACAGTGGTTACCCTTTAGGGGAAGAAGACAGGGGTAAGAAGAGGAAGTCTGGCGTGCTGATAAGGTTATATCTCCAGCCTGCATGGTGGTTACAAACACATACATTTGTTCTGTATAGTTTTCTGATGTGTGTTATATTTAACAATTAAAAAGTGTTTTTGGAACTTTTTCTTTTAACTTTTTTTTCCCAGCAGCCAGCTGGTACAGGGATCCAAACCCTTGATCTTGGTGTTATAAGGCTGCACACTAACCAACTGAGCTAACTGGCAAGCCCCCCAAAAAGTATTTTTTAAAAAAGAACTCTAAACACAGATGTAAGAGAAAACACAATTTGTTTTCAATCTTTTATAAATAAATGTTGGGGTTTTTTAAAGATAAAATTACACTGTGTTCTCTTTTAAAAGAAAAAAGCAGGGCCGAGCCCGTGGCACACTCAGGAGAGTGTGGCGCTGGGAGCGCAGCAGCACTCCCGCCACGGGTTCGGATCCTATATAGGGATGACCGGTGCGCTCACAGCGTTCACTGGCTGAGCGCAGTGCGGCCAGTCTCAAAAAGGACAATCAATCAATCAATCAATCAATCAATCAATGAAAAAAGCAACTGGAGAGAGGAAAACAAGAGGAGACTTGCCACTGACATGCCAAATCAAGGCTTCACTGATAGAATCCGACTCAATTCTAAACACCTGGCAGTGCATTCGAGCGCCTCACTAGGTAGCTAACTAGCAGAATAAGGGAGGAAATGGACCTAACAATTTAAAATTCCCCATTTATTTTATCTCAGTCACTTTCATATTTAATAGCTCTTTCCACCTTTCTCTTTCTCCTTATTCTTCAGCCTTCTCTTTCATAATCTGCCCTTAATATCCAGCTAGAAAAAGGAAGCTGTACAACTTTGATTTCCTTACCTTACCCTTTGGGGGCCTACTACTTTAGTCAACTTGAGTTTACCTGTGAAGAAAACATAGAATACTGGGAAACAAAACACACAAAACACAACAGAGCAGGATAAGGAACAGACAGGATATCTAAAGGTCATACTTTCTGAAGTCTTTTGGGGAATTTTGAATCATAAGAGTTCAAACAGTCTTTAACTCTATTTGAGATTACATAATTTACAAGTAACCCTATTGGACAGTCATTTGATGGAGAAACACCCTAAATTTTACCCTGCCTAGCAACACCACCTACCAAACAAAACTTTTCTCTTACTGAATTATCTAAATTTAAAGTGGGACCAAACAATCTTCAAGGCAATGGCATAAATCTCTAGAGCCACTGTTTTTCTTTGCTCGGAATACATCATATTCCCGCTGCAAACCTGTTCACTGAAACGAATAAAGACCAACATTAAATTCTTTACTCCAGGGATTTAATTACACTGGGCCCTGCTCCAAGTTCACCATTACTTGGAGCTGGAACTATTTTACTCCATTAGGTTGGCGCCTGAAAATTCTAATGGTATTGACCTTCCACCCAGGAGGGAGAAGCAAAGGGTGGAACAACTGAAATTTCCTGGGGCAGTTTTGTCTAGATGAAAATAAACATGTTTCTTTACATCTAAGTCACAACATCTCTGAGCCTCGGTTTCTTTATTTGTTAAATAATTTCTTATCAAAGGAAAAAACACACATGGAAAAGCCACCTCCATAGAAAAGTTACATGCAGGCCTAAGTCACAGTTCACAGAAGTTCAAGATCACGTTATGACTCAGCAGCCCCAGGTGCATGACTTTAACCCTCTCATTCAAACTACAGCTCATGATTTACTACTAGCAATCACCATATCATCACAGGCCCTGTACTGATTTCACGTCTAATCCAGCACTCTGGGCTCCACTGGGGCAGAACTGCTGCCAATGTTACCAGTATGAACAATTAACAAGTATAGTGGATTGAATTATGTCCCCCCAAAACTCACTGAAGCTTGAATTGTGTTCCCCAAGTTTTACATATTGGAAACATAGCCCACACTGAGACTGTTAAGACGGTGGGATATCCTATTATGGTAATTGAAAGGTGGAGCCTTGGGGAGGTGATTGGATTGTAGGCCCATGCAGTATGAATTGATTAAAAATGATGATCAGGAGTGTGCTTCTGAGGGCTTTAAAAGAAGAGGAGGATCTGTCTGTCTCTCTGCTTCCACCATCTTGCAATGTGAGACCACTGGGTCACTGTCGCCACCACCAGATGGACTTTGTACTTCCCAGCCTCAGAAACTGTAAGCAATAAATTTCATTTCTTTATAAATCACCCAGTACCGAGTATTTTGTTATAAGCAACAAAAATGGACTAATACAACAAGGAAGAGCAAAATCAAGCTTGGGGAAAAGGTCAGCAGAGAGAAGTATGTATTAGTCTACCATGGAGTATTATCTCTGCTTCCTTAAATCTCAAGCATCCTTTCCATGCAGATGGGATATAACAGAGGTCCACCTGCCAGAGCTGTCAGCAAGCAGAAGGAAATCCTCTCTTCAGACTTAAACCCATATGGTCATGCTCCATTACATGATAGTTAAGAGAACTCCTAAAAATTTAATCCAAATGTGTAGCACCCAGAATGTAAATAATTTATAGCACTCTGCCTTGACAGTACATGCTGAATGCCAGAGACAAAAAATAATCCTCAAATTATATTCATATATATCATCTTTTAGGAACTCCAGGCTTATCAAGGGTTTGTGCCTTAGCTATAAAAAGCCTTCAACCTGGAATACAGAATCTAAGTTTCTAATTCCAACTCTGCCACAAACCACCTGTAATTAGGCAAGTCATTTCACTTTTCTAAGTCTCAGTTTCCTCTTCCGTAAAGAGAGAGATGGCCTAGTTTACCTCTAAATCAAGGGTCCTATAAATACTTTTATATGCTCCCATGACACCTATAAATAAGTACCTGCTAACAAAACAGGTATTTATAAGGGATCCAACCAATTCACTTTCTGATATTCTATGCAAGCCTTCCCCTATACTCATTACATTTTCTTTTTTGTTTTTTTTATAGTCAAATCCCATAAAATCCCTTCCAGGCAGGTGATATAAACCTAATTCACATATAAAAGTCATGCAAATAAGCAAAGTGGTAAAAAGAGCATTTGGCTTTGCAACTAGACAGGCATGGGTTCAACTTCTAATTCTGCCACCTATCAGCAGTGTGACCCGATGTGAGTTACTCAGTTGCTCTGAAACAATTTCATCATCTATAAAATACACAACACTTCCGTCTCAGGTTTGTTCTGAGGATTAAATGAAATACATGTAAAGTCTCTGGCACACAGCAGTATGGAAGAAATACAGGCTCCCCTTCTTCTTTTTACATGACTATGCAACACTAGACAAATACTTTCTTTGCTCTCCCTTTTAAAGCAGCATTGGAAGCTAAATTAGGCTCTGCTGAGTCATTTCCATTAAAGAATCTTCAGAAAAGCTGACTTTTGAGAGTCTCTATGTGTTATTAATAAAATACCTTGTTAAACTGTGTAAGCTTCAGAAAAAAGGGTTTAATTCTTCTGGCTTATAAATTCTATCTATTCAGACAATTACGAGAAAGTGGAGAGGTTTTTAAAAACAAGTACAAATATTCAAGCACCAGCTTTTATACTGACCAAAGAGAACTTTCTCATGCATTGTCTCAATATTTTTACCCACTAAAGAACAGTGAAGAGCACCTCCCTTCACTAAGGGATGCATCTCACTTACCTTTGATGAGCATAATAAATACTTAAGCTTACTTTTCTAAAAGCTTAAGTATTCCTCCATAAATTACTTGAAAGCAACAGCTAGCAATGCATATACCAATCTACATTTATTCCCCTAGGCAGACACAGATCACCCTAACGTGTGTGATGGGTTAACAGTACAACACCTGTTCAATCTAGATCCTCAGCTGCTTCTTGATGCCAATCTTTCTCTCACCTCCATATTATAATCCATAGGATTATTATAAATCCTATTTGATATAACAATAATCATAATAAATATAATAACACCTAACACATTCAGCACTAACTATGTGCCATGCTTGGCTCTAAACTCCTTAAACTTATTAACATGTATTTCTCACACCGACATTACAACATAAGTACTATTATTATCCCCATTTTAGAGAAGACCTCTGAAATATCTCTGCAATATATCCCCTCCTGAATATGCCACAGATCTTGGTCTTCCTTCAACAGACTGCATCGATAGTCTCCTGACAGGGACCCGCCTCTGGTGCCCACTCCTTAACTCCCAGTGCACCCTCCACACTACCTTCAATCAATCAATCAATCAATTATTTATTTATTTGTTTGTTCGTTTATATTTATTTATTTATTTTTACAAGGCTAAGTCCATCACATTAGACCCCACTTAAAATCTTTACTAGTTCCTTACTCTTGTAGCGAACATTCAAAATCCTTAACCCACACAAGACCTTTCACAACCTGGATGCCATCTACCTTTCCACTCTTAACTCCTACCTGTTCCCTACTCTACCCACTTTCTAAGCTCCAGTCTTAAATTCCTCACTCTCCCCTAAACACCTCACAAGTACCATTTCCTCTGCCCAGAATGCTCACTCCCCTCCTTGCCAGCCTGGCACAAACTCCCATCCTTCCTTCAAGACTCTGTTCAATTGTCACCTCCTTTATCAAGACTTCCTTGACCAATACAGAATCTCTCCTCTGGTACCCACCGCACTCCACTCTAACAGTGCTTATCTCACAATATCATAACCTATAACTATTTCTGTAAGAAGTCTTTCCCCCCACTCCCCCACCCCCAGAGTATGGGATCCTTAAGGGTATAATCCATTATTAGTACATAATACATATGTACTATGTATTAAGTCTACCTGGCACATGGTAGACATTTAATAAATAGCATATGAGTGAATAAAAAACAAACTTATTCACAACTACTATCCCCCACCCCCAGAGTATGGGATCCTTAAGGGTATAATCCATTATTAGTACATAATACATATGTACTATGTATTAAGTCTACCTGGCATATGGTAGACATTTAATAAATAGCATATGAGTGAATAAAAAACAAACTTATTCACAACTACTATCTCCATCCAAAGGGTACAATATATGAATCTTATAAACATCTCCTTCTCTTATTTTCCTACCCAATATCAGAACTCAGGGGTTTTACAACTTTTCTTACAACCAAAGACAACTATCCCATCTTCATTCTAAATTAGTTCATAGATAACTACAAATCCTGCAACTCCCCTTATACATGAAGAATCCTAAATTATACACTAAACTTTTATATAAACATTTTCTTCTTCAGTGAATAATACTAATTGGGAAAAAATAACCCTAACTGGGGGAGTTGTGGGGACAGGTGTGCAGACCCATTACCCATTATAACCAGTGTCAGCCTTCACACTACAATGTGAGCAGAATTACGCAGTCTCTGGAGCTATAACCTATTTAGGTTCCCTAGGCAGCCTGAAAAATCCCGTTGCTTCAGACAGATCCATAAGCCTTCAGAATGTTCTACCACACACAGTTTTGAATTACTGTTTTTCGTTACAGATGTGCTTTCTACTGGACCCTGCTGTGAGATAAAGTGGAATTATAGTAGTATTACTAGGTATGGAATGATTGAGGATATACGAGGTTGTAATATACTTCTTGAACTCACAGACAGTGAAACATCTGTGAATCCTAATGCAAGAGGGGAAAGAGTGAAAATATTAGATGCAGTTTATCTGCAGATCACATAGATAAAAAAATATCTTACTGATGTCTGTGAGCAGCTAAATCCCACATTAAATACTCAGGCTTTAGGGAGCTGAAGCACAAGAATGATGGTGATAATGTCTGTAGCCAAACAACATTTCTTGTATAACTGATGAGCATATAGGAAGGTAATTTCAGGAAATGCTATACTAAAAGCTAAATTCAGTTTCCTTGGAGAGTGGGGTGAGGTCAGGCACAAGCATGCTACCAAAGAGGGAAAACAGGCCAACTATTTTAAAGGAAGAAAAGAGAAGTTCAAGAAAGGGAGATGGAAAATAGGATGACACCTGGGAATGGAAAAGTCTTTTGTACCAAAAACGTGACCTTCGCAACAATGTTTAACAGTGAAAATTAATAGCTGAGGTAGGCGGAATTCTCAGAATGACCCGCAATGACCTTCATCCTAATAAAATCCATCCCCTCCGACTATGGGTGGAACCTGTGAATATGATAATATATCAGTCCTGTGATTATGTTATATGGTACAGTTGACCATAAGAGAGGGAGATTATCCCAATAGCCTAATCTATATACGTGAGTTCTTTAAAAAGCAGAGTTTTTGGCTGGTGGAAGAAGTCAGAGATCCGAAGCACCAGAAGGATTTGATAGAAGTCAGAGCAGCAGCCATGTCTCAAGAAAATGGGGACTTCAGACCTATAACCACGAGTACCTGAAATCTTCCAACAACCTGATTCTTCCCCACAGCCTCAAGATAAGACACCAGTCTGGCCAATACCTTGATTTTGGCCTTGTGAGACCCTACGCAGAGAACCTAGTCCAGGCCACTGCATCTTCTGACCTACAGAAATACAGAACTACTACAGATGTGTGAGATGATAAACAGGTGTCATTTTAAGCTGATAAGATGTGGTAAATTATTACACAGCAATAGAAAACTCACAGGATAAGGTATAAATGTAAACTGATAAACTCACATTTCATTTCAACAGAAACTTTCATCGCAGAGATCCCCAAAGCATTTGACATATCTAATATGAGCTGTAAGGGAGGATAAATTCACCTTCTCAAAAAAAAAAAAAAAAAGAAGAAGAAGAATATCAATTAAAAATTTTTTAAGAAGATGAGAGTCTCACCTTCTCTAATCCTTAACCAGGACTGAAGGTGGACATCCCTAATGAACAAAAATCCTTCTGAGATGATAGCTGATCTCATTTTAACAACTAGGGAACAGGATATGATTTGGAGTTGAAAAACCCAAGCACAACTGAGGAGTTCTGCTACTCTTTTTTAAATCCTCAATTACCTTGCAACTTATTACCCAATTCCAGTCAAGGCTGGAAATATCCATTTGAAAATACCTGCTGAAAGACTGATGTAGTAGGTTAGCAGACAAGCAACCGTCAAAACATCTTCAATTTAAACAGAATATTTTTTCCCAAATAATTTTTCCTCAGTGACTTCCAGGACTAATTTCATCTACATATTCTATTGTACTGTGTAAATTAGAGCAGATACTATGTCCTGCACAACTTTGTATTGTCCACTCTAGTTAACACTGGCTACTTAACACTGTGGCACTCACTAGCTAGGCAAGTTACCTTAAGCAAGTTACTCTCTCTAAACGTCCATTTCTTCATCAGTACAATGGGATATAAATACCTACCTCATAGGGATGGACTGAAGATTAAACAAAATAAACATAGGAGGCATTTAGAACACTGTCTCACAATGTAAGAGCTCAACAATTATTTCCTATTTTATATATCACTATCAAGTGAGTGAATAAAAACCATGGCATGCAGGCTCATGTACAATATTACAACTCATTAGCAAGAAAAAAAATGCATGAATAGTAACCAGACTATAAATGAAAATGAAAGTACAATTATATCAAATTTGGTGGGATGCAGCTAAAGTAATGTGTAGAGGGAAATTAATCACTTTAAATTCTTATACTAGAAAAGAAGAAAGGTCTCAGATCAATTACTTAAGATGCTACATTAAGAAGTCAAAAAAAAGAAGACCAAAGTAAACCGAAAGCTAAGTAGAAGAAATTCAATAATAAAAATAAAAGCAGAAATCAATGAAATAGAAAATGCACAAACTACAGAAAAAAAATTAATCAAAAGATATTTTTGTGAAAGGAACGATACAGTTGATAAATCTGGGAGAAAACACAAATTACCAATATCAGCAGTGAAAGAAGGGATTATCACTACAGGGCTTACAGACATTTAAAGGATAATTTAAAAGTTATCAACAACTTTATTCCAATAAAATTCAAAAGCTTAGACAAATGGACAAATTCCTTGAAAGACAAACTACCAAAGCATATTCAAGAAGTAGATAATTAGAACAGTCCTAAATCAATTAAAGAAACTAAATTCATAGATTAAAACATTTGCTCCCCTTCCTGGCCAGCTGCCAAAAAAATAAAATAAAACCTTCTCACAAAACTTCAGACCTAGGTGGCTTGACTGGTGAATTCTATCAAATATTTTTAAAATAAATAATACCTCCACAAACCTCCACAAACTCTTTCTGAAAATAAAGAAAAAGAATACTTCCCAAATCATTTTGATCATCTGGTTTTGAGTCAGATGGTCAGCATTACCCTGATATCAAAACCAGCTGAAGACACCACAAGAAAAGAAAAACCAATATTGCTCATGAATAGAGATGTAAAATTCCTTAATAAAGTTTCAGTAAATCAAATTCACCAATATATGAAAAATAATAACACATCAAGACCAAGTGAGGTTTATCTAAGGAGAAAGATGGGCCCAACATTTAAAACCCAATCAATGTAAGCCAGCATATTTACACTATGAAGGAAAAAAATGTTCATCTCATAGATATTAAAAACCATTTGGGGGCTGGCCCGGTGGCGCAATGGAGAGTGCGCCGCTTGGGAGCGCGGCGGCGCTCCCGCCGAGGGTTCGGATCCCATGTGGAGACTGGTTCCTGCTCACTGGCTGAGTGTGGTGCGGGCGCAACACTGAGGGTTGCGATCCCGTTACCGGTCAGTAAAAAAGACAAAAAGGAAAAAAAAAAACCATTTGGCAAAACTTAACACCCAGTCGTTATTTTTTAAAAATTATCAGCAAACTAGGAACAGAATGGAATTTCCTCAACCAGATAAAGGGCATCTGTGAAAAACCTACAGCTTACATTAAACTTAATAGTATAAGACTGAACAGTTTTCCCCTATGATTGGAAATAAGGAAAAAACAACCCCCCACCTTTTTTATTCAACACTGCATTGGAGATCCTAGCCAACACAATAAGACAAGAAAAATATATAAAAGGTACACAGATTGGAATGGAAGAAATAAAACTATCTTTATTCACAGATGATATAATTATACACACAGAAAGTTTTGTGGGGTGGGCCGGCCCGGTGGCGCACTGCTACAGTGCGCCGCTTGGGAGCGTGGCGACGCTCCCGCTGAGGGTTCAGATCCCACATACAGACCGGCCGCTCACTGGCTGAGCGAGGTGCGGGAGCAACACCGAGGTTTGCGATCCCGTTGCCGGTCCCGGTCCAGTACGGGTGCAACACTGAGGGTTGCGATCCGTTGCCGGTCAGTAAAAAAGACAAAAAGGAAAAAAAAAGAAAGTTTTGTGGGGTTTTTTGGCAGCTGGCTGGCACAGGGATCCAAACCCTTGACCTTGGTGTTACAACACTGTGCTCTTATCAATTGACCTAACTGGCCAGCCCATACATGGAAAGTTCTAAGAAAACTATGAAACAACTTGTTATAGGCTGAACTGTGTTCCATCCTTACCTCCAAATTTATATGTTGAAGTCCTAATCTCCAGTACTTCAGAGTGTGACTGTATTTGGAGACAGGTCCTCTAAAGAGGTAATTAAGGTAAAATAAGGTCATATAAGTGGGCCGTAATCCAATATGACAGGTGTCCTTATAAGAAGGGGAGATTAGGATAAAGATACACACAGAGGGAAAACCACATGTAGGCACCAGAGGAAGACGGCCATCTACAAGCCAAGGAGAGAAGCCTTAGAAGAAACCAACTCTGCCAACACCTTTATCTCAGACATCTAGCCTCCAGAATTGTGAGAAAATAAATTTCTGTTGTTTAAGCCACCCACTCTGTGATACTTTGTTATGGCAGCCCTACTAGAACTAGTAAGTGAATTTAGCTAGATCACAGGATACAAAGTCAATATATAAAAATCAACTAAATTTCTATTTAGTAGCAATGCACAATTGAAAACTGAAATTAAAAAATACCATTTATAATAGCATCCCAAAACATGAAAAACTTAGCTAATTTTAATACGATTAGAAGATAAAATTTAAAAGCAATTTCATTTATAATAGCATTAAAAAACAAAAACTAGAAATAAGATTTAACAACATATATGTGCAACAGGTATACTGCAAACTACAAGACATTACTGAGGGAAATTAAAGAAGACCTAAACAAATGAATATATACAATGTTTATGGACTGGATGACTCAATATTGTTAAGATGTTAATTCTCCCCATATTTATCTACGTATTCAACACAATTCCAATAAAAATCCCAGCAGGCATTTTGTAGCAATTAACAAGCCAATTGTAAAATCTATGTGGATATACAAAGGACAATGAATAGACAAAACAATCTTTAAAAAGAAGAACAAATTTGGAGAACTTACACTACCTGACTAAAAGATTTACTATAAAGCTATAGTAATCGAGACAGTGAAGTATTGGTATAAGGACAAATTTATGAATAAAGTCCAGAAATAGACCCACACATACCAGGTAATTTGATTTCTGACAAAAGTACCAAGGTCATTCAATAGGGAAAGGATAGTCTTTTCAACAAACGGTACTGAAGGTGTGAGGTTAGAGAAGATAGGAAAAAAAAATAGTGCTGGAACCACTAGACATCTATAAGGGAAAAATGAATCTTAATCCTTACTTATTACTGTATATAAAAATTAACTCAAAATGAATCACAGACCTAAACATAAAAGCTAAAACATAAGACACACTTTTATAGTCTGTGCCTTAAAGGATAAAACTTGGACAACCTTGGGGAAAGATTTTTTTTTTTTTAGATACAACACAAAGAGCACAAACCATAAAAAAAAAGACACCATCAAAATTAAAAATTTCTGCTCTTCAAAAAATACTGTTAAGAAAATAAAAAGAAAAACCACAGATTGAAAGAAAAATAGATGCAAAACATGTATCTGATAACAGATGTGTATCTAGAACTCTAACTGAACAGTAAGAAGCAAAAAATGGAATCAATCTAAGAGTCCATCAAGGAATGAATGCATAAAGAAAATGTGGTATATATACATGATGAAATATTAGTCAGCCATAGAAAAAAAGGAAATTCTGCCATTTACAATAACATGGATGAAACTGGAAGACATTATGTTAAGTGAAATAAGCCAAGCACAGAAAGACAAATACCACATGATCTCACTCATATGTGGAATCTAAAAAAGTTGATCATACAGAAGTAGAGGGAAGAATGGTGATTACCAGAGGCTGGAGGTGGGGGGAGATAGGGAGGGAATGGAGAGATACTGGTCAAAGGATACCTAATTATAGTTAGATAAAAGGAATAAATTTCAAGAGATCTATTGTACAGCAAGGTGACTATGGTTAATGATAATATATTGTATTCAAAAATGTACACAGTGGATGTTATGTGCTCGTACACAAAAATGATAACTATGTGAGGTAACACATTTGTTAATTAGCTCAATTTAACCATTCCACAATGCATACGTACTTCAAATCATGTACATGACAAAAATGTTTGTTATCCATCAATTTTTTAAAAACATTTTTTTAAATATGAAAAATGGGCAAAAGAGTACACTTAAAAATGGTTAAATGGTGAATTTTATGTTATATATATTTTGCTACAAATAAGTAAATAAATAAATAGAAAAGCTAAAGCATCACCAAAACAAAAAAAACAGGCAAAAAGATTGAACAGATACTTCACAAAGGCAAATATACAAATGGTCAGTAAGCAAATGAAAAGATGCTCAGCAGCATTAGCCATTAGGCAAATGTATATAAAAGACACCATGAGATACCACAATGAGATGCCCACCAGAGTGGCTGAAACTAAAATAAGACAGACACCAGCAACTTGAACTCCCATATATAATTTGTGGCAGGGTAAAAGAAACACAACAACTTTAAGGTCTGACGGTTTCCTATAAAACTAAACACATACTTGCACTTGGTCCAATAATTATTCTACTAAGCATTTACCCAAAAGGAATAAAAACATATATACTTGACACAAAGGTTTATGCACAAATTATTACAATAGCTTTACAACAGCAAAAGACTAGAAACCACCCAAACATCTATCAAAGTTGAATGGATAAAGAAACTGATACATTCATGCAAAGGAATACTAACTACTCAGTGATAAAAAGAAACAAACTTCTGTAACACACAACATGAATGATTCTCAAAAATATCAGGCTGAACCAAAAAAAGCTGCACAAAAGACTATATACTGTTTTCCATTTATATAAAATTTTAGAAAAGGGAAACCTAACAGAAAGCAGATATAGTGGTTGCGTGGAATCACTGATAGAAGGCAGGGAGCAGGGACTAACTGCCAAGAGGGAATTTTAGGGGTGATGAAAATGTTCCATATCTGGTGTGATGGTTGTTACACTGGTGTATGTGTTTGATCAAACTGTACTCTTAAAATGGGCATATTATATTGCATGTAAATTATAACTCAATAAAGTTCATTTTAAAAATAGAATGGGAGGGCCGGCCCGGTGGCGCACTGCTACAGTGCGCCGCTTGGGAGCGCGGCGGCGCTCCCGCCGAGGGTTCGGATCCCACATGCAGACCGGTTCCCGCTCACTGGCTGAGCGAGGTGCG
>NW_007728737.1:258726-264553 GCF_000696425.1 Galeopterus variegatus | reverse complement strand
AGCCAGTCTCCAAAAAGGACAAAAAAAAAAAGGTAATTTGATTCTTATATGTTGATCTTAAATATGTTAAGTAAAAAAAAAGGTAATTACAAAACAGCATGTAACAATTTTAATAAATGTATATTAAAATACCTATATAAACTCAAAAAAATTATGAGCCAACTTTGTGCCAAGAAGTATCTTTTTCATATGTTATAAGTACGGGAACATTGAGACCATCCCTATTTCAGAGATGAGGAAACTCTAAACTCAAAGATCTCAAATGCGTTTCAGAGGAACCAAAATGAGACTGAACGCCACATAGTCTCTTAGGGAACAACTGCTATCTTAGTGAACAGGTATATGTTCTTCAAGGCTTCAAGAAGGGAACTCTAAATTGGGGTCATAAGTGCACAGTACTACTGGAAAATGCATACAGGGGCTTACAGCCATCTTTGTTATTCTAACATCAGAATGAAATACACTAAAAATCTCTTCCATATAATGGTTCCCCACTTATTTCCTCTTTTATACTGTGCTTATTTCCTGCTGTTATCAGGGCCTGATTCAAAAGCAGGAAGGAGGTTATATCAGTATGCAGTCTCTTCAAAAGCAGGAAGGAAGTACTTCGGACTGATTAAGGCCAGCATGACGTTCATAGCGGACAATCTCATTCTGGCCAAATTAAAGTAATAATTCCAATATCTGTTCCCTGTCAGCTCATGTCAGCAGCCAAAACAAAAGGGAGAAAGCACATGCCCACACACATGCACAGAAAAAAAGCCTAATTTATTATAATCGGTTTGACTCATAAAAGGTATTTGTAAGATTCCAAAGAATATAAAATGACTGAGCTTCAACTAGTTGGTATTTACACGGTGAAATAATTTCAAAATTTATCAGCCCCTATCCCCCCACCAAATTACCAGCTTAGAGTGAAACTTCAATGTTTCTGATTTCCTACCCTCCCCTCCATTCCCACTGAGGATAAAATCACCTTGCTATGATAAGGGAAAAATGATATTCTTTTTTTTTTTTTCCTTTTTGTCTTTTTTCGTGACCGGCAACGGATCGCAACCCTCAGTGTCGCGCCCGTACCGGACCGGGACCGGCCACGGGATCGCAACCCTCGGCGCTGCCCCCATCCCTCGCTCAGCCAGTGAGCGGCCGGTCTGTATGTGGGATCCGAACCCTCGGCGGGAGCGCCACCGCGCTTCCCAAGCGGGGCACTATAGCAGTGCGCCACCGGGCCAGCCCGGAAAAATGATATTCTGATGGTTCACTAATGATCATATCAAACATATATTTTAGTATTTGACCTATGACCTGTTTAAGCATACAAATGCCAAGTGGGTCACATAAAAATGCTTTATATGATTCTATACTAAGTCCAGGCTGTATCTCATATTTGCCCAATCTGAACTACTAACCTTCATAGTATCCTTCTTAAATTAATTTTACCAATTCTTACCTCCCTGCCCCACAAAAGTACCTGGTTTCTAATACTTCCATATCTGCATATCTGTTTCTCACCATATTCTAACACCTAAGACCCAGCTTTAATAAAATGGACAGGATAGGAAAACTGGAAAAAAAAGGAGAAAGGACAGAAAAAAAGAGAAAATAAATAAATAAATAAAAGGAAGAAGGGAAGGTAATAGAGGAAGAAAGAAAATCTTATAAAAATTTTCACCCAAACCATTTTCTTTGACGTTGCCCACAACTATCAAAGCAAGCCTTCATCTACTCTTAACACTCCAAATAATATTAACAACTTTAACCTAACCAGCAGTAAATACAGTGGGAGCAGCAGCTAGTGTTTATTAAGTGCTTGTTACATATCAAGCACCATGCTGAGTACTTCATGTTATCTCATTTAATCATTCCTACAACCCTCCCAGGCAAGCCGTAAGGATTTAGAGAAGTTAATTTGCCCAAGTCCACACAGACTGAGGAACTCAGAATCACATTTAGGTCCACCTGTCTTAAGAACCAAAGCTATTAGGCTATTAGCCATTGTTGTATTTTATTCCAAATACTTTTATTCCTTTTTTTTTGGCAGCTGGCCAGCATGGGCGTCCGACCCTAGACCTCAGTGTTAAGAAGCCACACTCTAACCGACTGAGATAACCAGCCCCAAAGACTCTTATTCCTCTCTTCACTACAAGATTGAGAAAGCACAGCATGGACATACGTATGCGAAAAATGAATCTCGACCTTAATTTCACACCTTATAGAAGAGTTAACTGGATCATAGATCTAAATATAAAAAAGTACAACTATAAAAATTCTTAGAGAAAACCTTCATATCTTGGGGTTAGGCAAAAAGTTCTTAGACACAACATCAAAAGTACAATCCATAAAAGAAAAAATTAATAAATTGGACTTAATTAAAACTTAAAACTTTTGCTCGGGCCAGCCCGGTGGCGCACTTGGTAGAGTGCGGTGCTTGGGAGCATGGCAGCACTCCCGCCGAGGGTTCGGATCCCATATAGAGACCGGTCTGCTCACTGGTTGAGCGCGGTGCGGGCGCAACACCGAGGGTTGCGATCCCATTGCCAGTCACGAAAAAAGACAAAAAGGAAAAAAAAAAAAAAAAAAAACTTTTGCTCTACAAAAGACATTGATAAGAGAAAGACGACGAGCTACAGATTGGGAGAATATATTCACAAATAACATATCCCTGAAAGAACTTATATCCACAATACACGAAGATACTTCAGAAAGTTCATGGGTTGGGCGGCTGACTGGTACCAGGATCTGAACCCTGACCTTGGTGTTATCAATGCCATTCTGTGAACTTTTTGAAGTACCCTCATATATAAAGAACTCTAAAAACTCAACTGTAAAAAAACAATGCAATTTAAAAATGGGCAAAAGATATGAACAGATAACTCACTAAAGAGGATATAAAAATGGCAAAAAAAGCACATGAAAAAATGTTCAACATCATTAGCCATTAAAGAAATAGGAAGAGTTCTGGTCAAGACGGCAGAATAGACAGTTCCCAGCGTCACTCTCTCCCACAAATCAACCAGTTTACAATTATAAAACTGTAACATCAGCCAAGCTGGGGCCACTGGAGCTCAAGGGAAGAGGAGGAGAGACCTATGGAGTTCATGAAGGTGGGAGAAACCACAATGAGAGAAAGAAAAAACTGCTCTGAGCGTTTTGGGCGGTAGGGCCACTTTAAGACTTGAACTGATGAGCGCATGGAGCAGGAGCCTGCAGAAGCCACAGCTGTGCCCTTCAGATGGAGTTATTTGGAGGCGGCAGGTGAGAAGAGAGCCTTGGTGGCCCCCAGGACAGCAAAACACTAACAAGATTCTTGTGGACCCACGAAGGAGAGAGGAGCCAGAACAGCTGAAAAAGGGGAGCCATTCAGAGGCCAGTGAGTCATTGCAAGGGAACAGCATAGGGCCCGTCCCATGGGAAGTGTTTGGAGCACAGGCAGTGGGGGAGATGGGCCCACCAGGAGAACACTGGGGCACAGCAAGGACAGCCGATCTGCCCCCCAATCAGCGCAGGACCACTCAGAGGAGACTGGTCAGGAATGCAGAATTGCATGGGGTGCAGTTTGATGGAAAAACCCAGGCCAAACACAGAGATTCTACACAACACAGATTCACTGGGTCTCTGGAGAGCTGGAAGTACCTGTTAGGTCAACCATTAAACCCTGAGCTGCACAAAAAGTCATCCCTACGGAAACAGCGGCAAAGCAGCAATTTAACTCAACCACACAGCTCAAGTACTGGTTCCCACAGGAAGTTCCCCCATTTTAGAAGTAAGCAAAGGACAAAAAATTAGTTCCAACCTAGGCACACTATTAGCACCTTGGGGCCTGCCTGGGAACCGGAGGCTTGGAGCAGGGGACCAGAGTGACTCCCACATCCAGGCAAACCGCACCAGGGACTCGGAGCCCACCTGGGGACCCAAAGCATGGAGACGGGGACTGGACCCCTCTCCCACAACCAGGCACACCATGCCAGCACTTTGGGGCCCACCCGAGGACCAGAAGCATGGAGAAGGGGACCGGACCCCTCTCCCAAAACCAGGCACACCATGCCAGCACCTCAGGGCCTGCCCAGGGACCCGAGGCATGGAGAAGGGGACCAGACCACCCTCCCACAACCAGGCACACCATGCCAGCACTTTGGGGCCCGCCCGAGGACCTGAGGCATGGAGAAGGGGACTGGACCCCTCTCCCACAACCAGGCACAACGCACCAGCACCTTGGGGCCCACCTGGTGACCCGAGGCATGGAGCCAGGGAGCAGACCCCCCTCCTACAACAAGGCACACCGCACCAGAACCTCAGAGCCCACCTGGGGACCAGAGGAATGGAGAAGGGGACCAGACACAGCCCACAACCAAGCATACCACCAGCGCCAAGGAGCATGCCAAAAACATCACCTCCACGTGGGTGGCCCACCACAGCCACCATAATAACCATGGCTGCTGCAAAAGTGGCTAAACACCACAACCACCACGCAGATGGTCTGCCAACCACTGGAATGCATTCACACAAGGAGAGTCACCAGCAGAGATAAAGAAAAGAAGAGGATGTCTCTCTCCACAAAGCCCATTCCAGAGTGACAGAAGAAGCATCTGCTCTACGATAATCTTGGGGGATCTGATCACACCTCTCAGCATTGGACAGATGATCTAGGCAACAAATTAACAGAGTAATGATTATTCTTTCAGAAGGAGAGAAGAAATTTAGGTAATTAGAGGGGTGAGGGGAGAGGGAGTATGGAAGGGGAGAGATTGGACAAGGGGCATAAAGAATAATTACGATTTGTAACAATAGTAATGCTAGTAATATTGATTTGATCAACATATCTCAATGTTCAATCCCAAAAATATCAAATCAAAATATCAAAATCAATTTTGATTCAATAAATAAAATAAATAAAAAGAAAAAAGAAAAAAAGAAATGTAAATTAAAACCACAATAAGATGTCAATACACACCTATTGGAATGGTTAAAACAAAAAATAATGACAACACCAAATGCTGGCGAGGTGATGCAAAGCAAGTGGAATTCTCATACACTGCTGGTGAAAGGCAAAATGACACAGGTGCTCTGATACAGTGTGGCAGTTTCTCATACAGTTAAACATGCACCTACCATATGTATCCCAGCAATCCCACTCCTGGGTATTTACTGAAAAGAAATGAAAACTTACATTCACGCAGAAACCTATACACAAATGTTTACAGCGTTCTATTCATAACTGCCAAAAACTGGAAAAACCCAAATATCCTCCAATGGATAAATGAATGAACAAAGTGTAGCACATCCATAAACTGGAATACTACTCAGCAATAATAAGGAACAAACTACTGATATGCCCACTTGGATGAATCTAAAAGGCATCATCCTGAATGACAGAAGCCAGTCTCAAAAGGTTACCTACTGTATTATACCCTTTATATGACATTCTCAAAAAACAAAACTATAGTGAAGAAGAGACCAGTGACTATCAGGGGTTAGGGTGGGGAAGAAGTGACTGTAAAGGTACAGAATGAGGGAATTTTGGGGGTGGTGGAACTGTTTTGCATCTAATTGTGGTGGAGGTTTCAGAAATCTGAAAGTGTGCTAGAATTCATAGAAATGTACACACAGAAAAGTCAATTTCACTGTATGATAATTTTGAAGATAAACTTAAAATTTTTAATTCTTCAGGGGATAATTGGTTAACTAAATACGCATTAAAAAATTAAAACCTTACCTCTCACCATATATCAAAATATATTCTAAATGAACTAATAAATGAAATGTTAATTATGAGATAATACAGATCTTTATATGAAGTTCTCTTTTTTTTTTTTTTTTCCCTTTTTTT
>NW_007728737.1:250898-257661 GCF_000696425.1 Galeopterus variegatus | reverse complement strand
GAGCGCCGCCGCGCTCCCAAGCGGCGCACTGCAGCAGTGCGCCACCGGGCCGGCCCTTTATATGAAGTTCTCACAAATAAATTTTTAAAATGAACACTCTCAGAGAAAAATAGGCCAAGACATAAAGAAACAAGAGTTAAATAAATGAAAATGTCTTATATCATAATCAAATAAACGAATAGTAAAGTAGTGAGCTAATTTTTTTGTCAACTAGATGACAAAAAAAAAAGAATGATAACACCCAGTACTAGCAAAAGTGGAAAAAGAAACCTAAAGAAAACTCTAGATTGGAGCATAAAGAGCTATAACATTTCCTGAAGGTAATTTGGATGTATGAGGAGTCTTTCAAAAGTTCATGGAAGTAGTGTATTATGAAAAAACTATGCATGGATTTCAAAACTTTTTTGCACCAAAATAAACTTTTAATAACTTGTTATAACATGTCTGAACAGGATCTAGTTTGAGGCACTAAAAAGGATAAGATTTCAGCTGGAAAAGATACCCTATTAGAGCAACATGAATTCTGCTAAAATCGAAGCAAGAACAAACATCAAATTTATAGTGAAGCTTAGGTAGAGGAATGGTGAAATCACTGAGGCTTTACAAAAAGTTTATACGGACAATGCCCCAAAGAAATCAGCAGCTTAAAAATGGATTACTCATTTTAAGAGAGGACCAGATAATGCTGAAAATGAAGCCTGCAGTAGCAGACCATTCACATCAAAGGAAAAAAATTAATCTTGTTCATGCCCTAATTGAAAAGGATTAACAGCAGAAACAACAGCCAACACCACTGACATCTCAACTGGTTCATCTTACACAATTCTGACTGAAAAATTACAGTTGTGGGCTGTGGGTTACAGCATGGTGTTATAAACCAAGGTCAAAGGTCTGGATCCCTATACTGGCCAGCTGCCAAAAAAAAAAATTACAGTTGAACAAACTTTCTACTTGATGCATGCCAAAACTGTTGTGCCCAGATCAGCTGCAGAGAAGAGCAGAGTTTTCAATTGACATTTTAAACAAATGGGATCAAAATCCTGAAGCATTCCCTCATAGGACTGTAACGGGTGGTGAAATATGGCTTTACCAGGATGATCCTGAAGACAAAGCACAATCAAAGCAATGGCTACCAAGAGGCGGACATGATCCAGTCAAAGCAAAAGTGGCCAGTCGAAGCAAAGGTTGTGGCAACAGTTTCTTGAGATGTTCAAGGTATTTTGATTGTTGACTTTCTGGAGGACCAAAGAACGGTAACATCTGCTTATTATAATAGTGTTTTGAGAAAGTAAGACAAAGCTTTAGCAGAAAAATGCCCAGGAAAGCTTCGCCAGAAAGCCCTTCTCCACCATGACAATGCTCCTGCTCATTCCTCTCATCAAACAAAGGCAATTTTGAGAGAGTTTCAATGGGAAATCATTAGGCATCCACCTTCCAGTCCTGACTTGGCTCCTTTGACTTCTTTTTGTTTCCTAATCTTAAAAAATCTTTAAAGGGCCCCCATTTTTCTTCACTTAATAATGTGAAAAAGACTTCATTGACATGGTTAAATTCCCAGGACCCTCAGTTCCTTGGGGATGAACTAAACGGCTGTTATCACTGCTTACAAAAGTGTCCTGAACTTGGTGGAGGTTATGCTGGGAAATAAAGTTCATAATTTTATTTTTATCTTTTAGTTCCATTTTTCCATGAACTTTTTGAAGTCCCCTGGTATATATAAAAAAAACTCAAACACATATACTCTTTTTCCAGTTCTAGGAATTTAAGAAACTACTCAGACTAATTCAGAAAAATGTTTGCAGAGCACTCACAACAGCATTATTTATAATAATGAAAAAATGGAGGGCCGGCCCTGTGGCGTACTCGGTGGAGTGCGGCGCTTGGGAGCGCGGCGGCGCTCCCGCCAAGGGTTCGGATCCCATATAGAGACTGGTCCGCTCACTGGTTGAGTGCGGTGCGGGCGCGACACCAAGAGTTGCGATCCCGATACCGGTCATGAAAAAATACAAAAAGGAAAAAAAAAAAAATGGAAACAAAGAAAAGGTTAAGTTATACATCCATACAATAGAATAGTTAAGTAGCTGTTAAAAAAAATCAAGTCATCTGAATGGTTAATGAAATCAGATTATGTTATTTTAGTCATCTTTGCTATAAATTCCTACCTGGTCTCCAAAGAAAATGTAAATGATTTAGGTTTTTGTTCAATGACAAAACAATGCTCAAAGCAGAATATAAAACCATATATAAGCCAAATTTTATTTTTTAAATGTATGTGCGTGTACACACACCACATTTATATATATATATATAAAATATCAAAAGAAAATATGCCACAATAGTATTTTTCAGTGGTGGGATTATGGGTGACTATTTATTAATCGTTTCTGTATTTTCTATAATAAACATATTGTTTTCATAAATTTTTAAATCAATAAAACTTTTTAAATCAACTAAAATTATATCCAAAAGGAGTTTTAAAACTTATTTTTTAGTCTAGATTATCTACTATGATCTTGGTCATAGGTATTTCACTGTTACATAAGTATGACAATTCTATATGCAAATCTGTCTTTTAGTTACCAACCCCAAATGAGCCATGACTGCCTGAAGGCAGAAGATCTACAGATAATGATGATGTATCATTAACATTGCCACTCAAAAGGTAGTATATATTTTGTACGTTTTGAGTGGAAATGTTAATATATATATAGATGAGCCTTTATATATGTGTGTGTGTGTGTGTATAGATGAGTCTTTCCTGCCTGAAAAAAAACAATTTTTTTTTAAATTATTTTTTAAGCCTACAGCACCCAGTATTCCCAGGTGATCTGCTATCCAAGTACTAACTAGGCCCGACCCTGCTTAGCTTCTGAGATCAGACGAGATCAAGTATGTTCAGCACAGTATGGTTCAAAACTTTTTTAAAGACATTTCTGTAAGATATAGAAACTTAAGGGCTGATACATCTATACACTGTTTTTTTCAGTTCAGTATTCTAAGAAACCATCAGAAATAGTTCCTTTTCTGGTGGGGTAAGAGGTTTGTATGTTCCTACTGTTTGAACTATGAACCATTTTTGTCCCTTTTTTATATTTGATTTTTTTTTAACTTTTGTTTTGTTTGCTGCTTACCATGGAGCACTTCTCCAGTACTTCCTTCTGGAACTTCAGGAATCCTTCCTGAACCTCAACTTCATTGAGGAAAAAAGCAAGGAAATGAGTGAAGGGCTGCTTTCTTCTAAAAGTGTCCAGAAGAACGTCAATCCGAGTTCGGGCTGAAATTACACCATTTCGGTGCTGGCCAGTGATTACTGCAAGCAAAGAAAAAAGGACAAGCTCAATATGTGTACATAAATCTTAACAGGAGACAATGCCGAGTTAAGAAAGCTGCTAATGAATTCAATCTAAGCAGAAAGAGGGTTAAAAATACAATATCCTTAAGATTAGCTGATAAATTAGAAAAATGAGTTCAGGTTGGTCCAGATGTAGTGTGGTGTTTACAACTAACTGATCACAATCAGTTACAGATTTCTTTGTTCCTTCTCCACACCCACTGCTTCACTTAACTAGCCTCAAGAAAAATCTAAAAAATAAAATAAAATAAAATGAAAAATGAGCTCAAAAGCTACAAATCAAACCCTCACACATCACTGGTAGAAATGTAAAATGGTACAGCTGCTATGGGAAAGTTTGATAGTTCCTTAAAAAGCTGGATATAGGATTATCACATGACCCAGACATTCGATTCTTAGGGATAACCAAAATAAGTAAAAACAGGTGTTCAAAAAAAACTTGTAGTTTGATAGTTCCTTAAAAAGCTGGATATAGGATTATCACAAGACATTCGATTCTTAGGGATAACCAAAATAAGTAAAAACAGGTGTTCAAAAAAAACTTGTACACCAATGTTCATAGCAGCTCTATTCACAATAGCCAAAAGAGAAAAGCAACATAAATGTCCATCAACTAGTAAACAGATAAAGTATGGTATTTCCATATAATGGAATATTATTCAGCCATAAAAATGAGTAAGTACTAATACATGATAATTACAGATGAACCTTGAAAACATTATGCTAATTAAAAGAAGCCAGACACAAAAAGCCACATACTGTGTGTTTCCACATTTAGGAAATATCAAGAACAGGCAAATTCATTGAGACAGAAAGCAGATTAGTGGTAGCCCAAGGGCTGGAGGTAGGGAGAATGGGGAGTGACCTTTTAATGAGTCTGGGACTTCCTTTGGGGATGACAGAATGTTCTGGAAGTAGTAGTAGTGATGGCTGCACAAGATTGTGACTGTACTAATAACACTGAATTCAACATTTTAAAATGATCAAAATGGCAAATTTTATGTTGTATTTTACCATAAGAGAAAAAAGATAAAAATACACCACACAGAAATTCAAATAACGATAAAAAGGGCAAAAAAAAGAACTTTTCTGTTATGTGAATTTTACCTGGATTAAAAAAAATACTGTGGCAAAAATTGTTAGTGATTCACCACAACAAAAGAGCAAAGGAGAGTCTACTACAATACAATCCTATCCTCTATGTAGAAAGTTAAAGTAAAAACGATTATCTACACATACGTTGTATTATGAACATCAAACTGCATGTTTTGGTCTGTGCTGTGTCTTTATGTGTAAATAAATCAAAGTAGAGGGGGAAAAAAAGCCACAAAGCCTGGACCACTGTGTGCAAAGAAGGAAAACCATTTAGGGATTACATAGTCTCATTTAAGCAGAGATTAAACTTCCAGGTTCCAGAACTGGCAAAGCTTGATTCAAAACAGAAACTAAGGGGTTGCCTGGTTAGCTCAGTTGATTACAACAGTGTTGGTAACACCAAGGTCAAGGGTTCAGATCGCCATATTGNACAAATCAAACCCTCACACATCACTGGTAGAAATGTAAAATGGTACAGCTGCTATGGGAAAGTTTGATAGTTCCTTAAAAAGCTGGATATAGGATTATCACAAGACATTCGATTCTTAGGGATAACCAAAATAAGTAAAAACAGGTGTTCAAAAAAAACTTGTACACCAATGTTCATAGCAGCTCTATTCACAATAGCCAAAAGAGAAAAGCAACATAAATGTCCATCAACTAGTAAACAGATAAAGTATGGTATTTCCATATAATGGAATATTATTCAGCCATAAAAATGAGTAAGTACTAATACATGATAATTACAGATGAACCTTGAAAACATTATGCTAATTAAAAGAAGCCAGACACAAAAAGCCACATACTGTGTGTTTCCACATTTAGGAAATATCAAGAACAGGCAAATTCATTGAGACAGAAAGCAGATTAGTGGTAGCCCAAGGGCTGGAGGTAGGGAGAATGGGGAGTGACCTTTTAATGAGTCTGGGACTTCCTTTGGGGATGACAGAATGTTCTGGAAGTAGTAGTAGTGATGGCTGCACAAGATTGTGACTGTACTAATAACACTGAATTCAACATTTTAAAATGATCAAAATGGCAAATTTTATGTTGTATTTTACCATAAGAGAAAAAAGATAAAAATACACCACACAGAAATTCAAATAACGATAAAAAGGGCAAAAAAAAGAACTTTTCTGTTATGTGAATTTTACCTGGATTAAAAAAAATACTGTGGCAAAAATTGTTAGTGATTCACCACAACAAAAGAGCAAAGGAGAGTCTACTACAATACAATCCTATCCTCTATGTAGAAAGTTAAAGTAAAAACGATTATCTACACATACGTTGTATTATGAACATCAAACTGCATGTTTTGGTCTGTGCTGTGTCTTTATGTGTAAATAAATCAAAGTAGAGGGGGAAAAAAAGCCACAAAGCCTGGACCACTGTGTGCAAAGAAGGAAAACCATTTAGGGATTACATAGTCTCATTTAAGCAGAGATTAAACTTCCAGGTTCCAGAACTGGCAAAGCTTGATTCAAAACAGAAACTAAGGGGTTGCCTGGTTAGCTCAGTTGATTACAACAGTGTTGGTAACACCAAGGTCAAGGGTTCAGATCGCCATATTGGCCAGCAGCCAAAAAATAAAAAACTAAAATGAATTCTTAAAGGAAAAAAAAAAAACCCAGAAACTAAGAAAAGTTGGAGAAGATATAACAATTAACAAAATTGGCATTTCAGACTATTTATTAAAGAGTAAAGAAGAGACTTCTGAATATGATATAAAATACAGAAGTACTAACTATAGCAGTGATAAAATGGGGTAAAATGTGCTATCTACTTTAAAGACCACAAAGCCTGTTTCTTCTAGGCAACTGTAGAAATAAAACGAATAATTCCATTTATTTGTCCTAACACGTTCCATTAAAGTACTTGAAATTTTCTGTAAGAATGACCTTTCTACTTCTTAATAAAAACTCTTATGGTAGAGAAACAAGATGGAAATTTCTAGGAAAAGAAGTAAATTATGAATGGATTAACAGGAAGCCTGAGAACTGTTTGCCTAAGTAAAAAACTGACATAAGTAACAACCATTAAAAGTAAAAAAGAAGAAAAAGTAGAGATACGGTGTTTTTTTAATGACATTATTTATATTATCAGATAAAATACTTTGAGGATCCAAAAAACTCAAATGCCCACTGAAGGAAAAGATCCATAACAGGCACTCAAATAATGTGCTACAGAAATACTAACAAAGGAGGGTTCAAATGTAAACTGAGACAAAACTAAAGGAAAGTAGGAACTATAGCTCTGCCAGAGACCAAAAATATGGTGAGAAACTAAAAGGAAAGGCGGGGGGGGGGGGGGGGGGCC
>NW_007728737.1:249756-250778 GCF_000696425.1 Galeopterus variegatus | reverse complement strand
TTTTTTTTTTTTTTTTTTTTTGTAACAAAGAAAACTGAAAAGGGCACTTGAAAGGTGCTCAGAGACTGATTTTCAGGCAAGAGTAAAAGTTGATCAAATAATGACTAAAGAGCAAATATGATGAGGTTGGAAATATTCTACAACTACAAATATCTGAGAGGACCAGGATTTATGTGGCATGGTTCTATGGACTACAGTAAGAAACATATAGAAGGAAAATAATTAAAGGTATTTATGTTAAATTTTTTTTTTTTTTTTGTCTTTTTGTCTTTTTTCGTGTCCGGCAACGGATCACAACCCTCAGTGTCGTGCCCGTACCGGTTAAATTTTTAAAAAACGAATACCCTAACTGCAATGACAATACCATTTTAAAAGCCTCTTCTGGGGCTGGCTGGTTAGCACAGTTGGTTAGAGCACAGTCTCATAACACCAAGGTCAAGGGTTTGGTTCCCCATACTGACCAGCCACCAAAAATAAAAAGTAAAAGAATTAAAGATTTTTCTCATATCCCACTGTCTCAGACTTCAAAACAAACAAGACCAGATCCTAGCCTAGAAGACAAATTAAAACATACTAGATCATTTCCTTCTCTAATTTAGTAAAGGCAAAAGAAAAATGAGTAAATGACAGCCAACACCACACCAATGCAACTGCAATCTTGATTTCACATTACAACCCAATTTACCCTAACCCATAAATTTGATTTTTCTATATGCTTTACTTCCCTACAAGACCAATAAGGCAGTTTATCCTCTTGCTTTTCAATTAAATTAGTTCCACTAAATTCTTACCTTTAACGACTAGACACACCAGTTTTTCACACTGCAACATTCCTGCTTTCTAAGTCGAAATGGAATCTTTACAACCCGCCTACCCTTTTCTGGATAAGTTTTGGAATGATTCCAGTATTTTAAAATAGCTAAGGTCTCTACATTTATACCATTATAAAATTTATTTTATAATAATTATTTATTTTGTAATACCACTATAAAAATTATAAATTTATATATATATAATATATA
>NW_007728737.1:247253-248028 GCF_000696425.1 Galeopterus variegatus | reverse complement strand
CGTGGCCTTGGTGTTATCAGCACCGCACTCTACCGAGTGAGCCACGGGCCGGCCTCAGAATGAGTTTTTCAAACTTGTTTCCCTACAGTGCCCCTCATTCGAAGCCACTGTACAATAAAAGCTGTGCCCTTGGTTCATACTGATGCTCAGTACAGACACTTTGACTTGATTTATACTCCAAACTATTTTTCCTCATCTAAGCAGTTATTTGAATTAGGTTATGTTATTTTAATCATTGTTTTTATGATTTCCTTCCTGGTCTACAAAGCAAGGGAAAAAAGACAAGAGAATACTTATGGAAAGGGCTGAATTTTATTTCAGATTTGCTGATCTCATTGGTTTTCTCTAATTCTAGCTTGAAACAATTCACAAAACTTCATTTCAAGCTACCAAAGCATAAAAGAAATCTCCGAATACACAATGAAATCTGGAAGCCTTATTCCATCAGTGCATGGTAAAATATAAAATTAAGGCCCAGGTACTCAATCAAGATAAGGCTTTCCTCATGTGGGAGACATATACTGATATATTATCAAAGGCCAACAGCTATAGAACCCCAGAGAGAACACAGTCACCAAATGCCTCAGTTGGGTTACATTATTCCATACACTTGCAAAAGTGATTGCAAATGTAACTTATATACTCATATACTGAGTCTCACCAATTTCTCCATCTTGTCCAGGCTTAGGAATGCTAATAGAAGTTTTGGTCTCGATTTCTATTTTCTTCTTAGTGTCTCCTCTCTTTCCAACTATATGCCTATAATATAAAGAAA
>NW_007728737.1:237870-246710 GCF_000696425.1 Galeopterus variegatus | reverse complement strand
AAATGCCTCAGTTGGGTTACATTATTCCATACACTTGCAAAAGTGATTGCAAATGTAACTTGTATACTCATATACTGAGTCTCACCAATTTCTCCATCTTGTCCAGGCTTAGGAATGCTAATAGAAGTTTTGGTCTCCATTTCTATTTTCTTCTTAGTGTCTCCTCTCTTTCCAACTATATGCCTATAATATAAAGAAAAATTATCAGAAGGAGATTAAGTCAAAATGTACCAAAATAAAGAATCTCATCATGTTTCAATCCTTTGTGGCCACAGATACTCCCTTACATAAAAGTACTTCGGCAAAAGCTCGATATTTGTAAAGGAAATTACAAGTCATCTAGCTTTATCAAACATGCTGCTTTACACTCATTGACAAAATGATGTCCTATAGCCAATTCAAAGTATAGATAGAATAACCATGCCCAACACTTATTTGCTTCTCGAAATTAGATTCAAAATTTGGGTCTGCAGTTCAGTGAAAGGAAAGCTGGCATAGACTCGAAGTGCACTTTCAGGAAGCAATGGGTCTACAATTTGAGGGAGAGAAACCTTGTCCATTTTGGAGAACAAATTAACTATGAATTCATCAAAAGGGAATTATTTTTGATTAATTAAACAATGGTAAACAACTTAGCAAAGAGCAGAGTTCACCATACAGGATAGATTCAAAAGCAGAGGGAGTAAACAGGTAACCCTCAGGCTGAATTCAGAACATAGACATATTTTGTTTGGGAGATTTCATCTAAAAATATATATCTGCAGGTTCTTTAGAAAAAAGTGAAGATCTGAAGACTCATGGCAACAATATGCAGGAGCCAGCTCTCAACTACCGCCTGAAGGTGGGACACGAGCTCATCACAATCCCCACTGTTGGGAATATATAGGAAAATGGTAGGGGCCCCTCAGATGTTCAGAATCTTGCTGAGCATTTGATGTAGATAAGCACATGTGCCCAGGTGTTCCTTGGCTATTGTCTAATGTAATTACGCATGTGCACCCAGGTGTCCTGGGTTATGGACTTAAGTATAAAGGATGAGTGGCTCTGATCATGGTGGCTCCCCAACCCCAGGATGCCCCCAGAGGGGTCCTGGGGAGGCCACTACTGCTGCTGGAGGCTGTTGCTGACAGTGCCCCCAGGAACTTCCGCAAGGCCACCACCACTGCCGGACCTGTAAGCTGCTGCTGCCATTGCTGAGGACTGAGCTTGTGTCATCTGCTAACGGCTCCCAGGATCTTTCCCAATTATCTAGCATGGGCCTGCATCTAAGGGGTCTGGGGACCCAGTCTGTACAATGGGTTTGAAGGGTCTTAGCCCTAACCCAGAAACTGGCATAGTCGTGTAGCCTTACACTCATCATTCCCCACTGTCTTTCATCTACCCTACTTCAATCTTATATTGGCTCACATTACCCGCCTGGGCCTCCTAGTGTAAGTAATTCTGACAATCCAAAGTTATCTTTTGGAACCTAAAGTAATTAGATGTTGTAAAGCTAAACAACTACGCCAGTTGTTGAGTAAGGCAAATCATAACTAAAGCCAAAATGTTTCATTATCTTAGTTATACTAAGTTTCCATTTGTATTGTCAGGGCTAGGGCTCAGGCCTTTCAAACCCTTTGTACGGACTGGGTCACCAGACCCCTCACACATAGGTCCGCACTAGATAATTGGGAAAGATCCCGGGAACCACTGGCAGACGACACGAGCTCAGTCCTCAGCAACAGCAGCAGCTGTAGTGGCCTCCCGAAGGATCCTGGGGGCACCGGCAACAACAGCCTTCAGCAGCAGTAGCGGCCTCCCCTAGGGCGTCCCGGGGGTTGAGGGGCAGAGCCACTCATCCTTTATACTTAAGTCATAACCCAGGACACCTGGGTGCACATGCGCAATTACATTAGACAATAGCCAAGGAACACCTGGGCGCACGTGCATATTTACATTAAATGCTCAGCAAGATTCTGAACATCTGAGGGGCCCTGACTATTTTCCTATATTTTCTCAACAGATGTTTTAAACTGAATGAGACTACTGGATCCCAAGAGAGAAGTTTCAGAGTTTATAAAGCATCATCAAAGGACTATAAAGGAGAAAGAACTTGCTGTCATCAACATTATTTCACCTTCTATGATTTCAATTACAGTACCCAATACCATAGGTGACTATATCTAAAACTATTGTTTTAACATGGGATAACCAAGCCCAACTATTTCCATTAAAATCTACTATAGTAAGCCAGTTTTTAAAAAACAAGTTTCCCCAAACCTGCCAGCCGACAAAACAAACAAAAAACAAGATGTTTAGAAGTGGATTGGAACTCTATAATCACCATGAGGTTTTCTTCTGTTAGGCTGGAGATCATATTTCACCAATTCTATCATGCCTTTGTCTTCCCAGGCCTTATCAATTAGGGGTGCTTTCAATTAGGCTCCTGTTGGTTGGTATGTGGCTAGATGTACAGCTAGGGGCAATTGTTGGAATCCTGCCAACGTAGCCAATTGTCTTGCTAGGACTCACAAACCCTTCAAACCCATTGTATAGACTGGGTCACAGACCTCTCATAAGTTAGGCTGGGTCACTAGACCCCTCACATACAGGTCCACAAGCTAGGTAATTGGGAAGATCCCAGGAGCAAGTGGCAGACGACACAGGGCCAGTCCTCAGCTTCCTCAGCAGTGGCAGTGGCCTCCTGGAGGGTCCTGGGGGCTCTGGCAGCAACAGCTTGCAGCAACAGCCTCCAGAAGCAGTAGAAGCTGGGCTGGCCCGGTGGCGCACTGCTACAGTGCGCTGCTTGGGAGCGTGGCGGCGCTCCCGCCGAGGGTTCGGATCCCACATACAGACCGGTTCCCGCTCACTGGCTGAGCGAGGTGAGGGCGCAGCACCGAGGGTTGCAATCCCGTTGCCGGTCCCGGCCCGGTACGGGCGCGACACTGAGGGTTGCAATCTGTTGCCGGACACAAAAAAAGGAAAAGAAAAAAAAAAAAAGAAGCAGTAGTAGCTTCCCTGTGGGCCCCCCCAGGGGGCAAGGGGGGGGGCCCTGTGGATCTGAGCCACTAGTCCTTTATACATAAGTCCGATAACGCAGGAACACCTGGATGGAGTCAGACAAGTGCAGGGGCACATGTGCAATTACATTAGACAATAACCAAGGACCACCTGGGTGCACACGCGTATTTACATTAAATGCTTGGCGAGACTCGGAACTTCCGAGGGACCCTGACCATTTATCTTCACTTTCCCTATACTAGTGGACAAGCTTATTCAAAAAATAGTTACCTCAAAATGTTATTAATGGGCCGGCCCGGTGGCGCACTGCTATAGTGCGCCACTTGGGAAGCGCGGCGGCGCTCCCGCCGAGGGTTCGGATCCCACATACAGACCGGTTCCCGCTCACTGGCTGAGCGAGGCGCGGGAGCAAAACCGAGGGCTGCGATCCCGTTGCCGGTCCCGGTACGGGGGCGACACTGAGGGTTGCGATCCGTTGCCGGACACAGAAAAAGACAAAAAAAAAAAAAATGTTATTAATGGTCTAGGCTTCAGCACCTTAGAAAGTGAAGTGGTTGAGGTTAAAAGGCTCTAGAATCAAAACTTGGGCAAGTCTCTTATCCACTCTAACCCTATTTCCTCACTAATAAAAATAGAGTGAATAATACCTATGCATCATAAAGTTGCTGTAAGGATTAAACATGATCATAAATGAAAGAGCTTCCCAGTGACTAGCACAGAGCTCCCTATATAGTCCATGCTACCTTCATTAGGCCCATAATGGCATCCTTCCAGTTAAAAATACAGCCAGACTCAAAAGAGGTTTACATGGAAAGTCTAAAGTATTCACTACAATAATACAGATAAGCAGTGAAAGGATAACTGCTTGGCTGAATACGTAAGTGGAAATTCCTACCAGATCAAGGGGTTCTCAATCTTGGCTACACACTTAGAATCACCTAGAGGCTTCAAATACTAATGCCGTCTGGGTCCCGCTCCCACAGGTTCTGACTGAATTAATCTGGGGTGCACCCAGGCACTGGGATTTTTTTAAATCTCCCCAGGTGATTCTAATATGCACCAGAGGCTGAGAACTATAGCATTAGACTATCTCATGGATAGGTGTTGCCAATATTAGCTTTGACTATAAGTTAGTTTGGCCAGGTAATTTCTTCCTTGATCCAAATAAGCCTCCAGATATGATTCACAAGAAAGAGATCTTCCTAGTAAATATTGTCTATTAGTTAGGATTTAGCAAAGCCAATGCCTAATCTAACATGTGAGTCACCTGGTACATAATGAGTACTTAGAATATACAGAATTCAAAAGATCGAGATAAAATCAGATATCTAAGGAATTTTTACAGAGCAGTAGCAGATATACATATTAAGACATGTTACATTGATTTTTATCAGGAAACTGAGCCACAACTTTCTAAAATCATGTTTCCTAGGAAAAAATGTCACTAGAGCCTGTGAAGAAAGTCAGTTACCAGGGTTGACATTTGGTTTCCCAACTGGCCACATTACAGAATTTTATCCTTAATAGGTGTTTCAGAATGCTCTCATGGTTGATGAAAATGAAACTATTTGCCTCTTGGAGCTTAAAGGCATATGATTCCATATTTGTAGATCTCCCATAGATTTGCTTGGACAGACCTCATTCATCTTTGAAAAAAAGATCATTCCACCCAAAATGTGAAGAACTGACTGGGAGGAGAGCAAGAATGAATGTGGGGAGACCAGTAAGTAGGCTATTTTAAGTAATCCACAGGAAAGCAGTGAAGATAGAGATAAGTGGTGGATTCAAAAGGTATTTAAGAGGCAAAATCAATAGGACTTGATGATACATGTGGAATGATGAAATTAATCTGTAATCAGTCCTTTGAAATTTTAGGATGTAAAACACTAAACTATTTTATCATTAGAAATCAAGCATCACAATAAGTGTGGAAGACAGAAGAGTCGGTTTCCTGCTGAGTTTCCTGGCGGTGCTTCCTTGTGAAGCTGCTGGGAACCTCACTCACTTGTAGAGCAGGCTGGGGGCCATCACAGTAGACCGGCATCACAATAAGTGTGGAAGACAGAAGAGTCGGTTTCCTGCTGAGTTTCCTGGCGGTGCTTCCCTGTGAAGCTGCTGGGAACCTCACTCACTTGTAGAGCAGGCTGGGGGCCATCACAGTAGACCGGAATCCTTGTGGGGTCTGCTCCACCTCGTAGGCATCACAGGGCTCATCAGCACACTCCATAGAGCCTGCACAGAGATCATAACATCTTCCTCAGAAATGCTGCTGTTCTGTGGACAACACTTTTGGGGTTTAAAAAGCAATTCTCAGGCTGGCCGGTTAGCTCAGTTGGTTAGAGTGTTGTGCTGATAACACCAAGGTCCAAGGTGAGATCCCTGTACCAGCCAGCCGCCAAGACAAACAAACAAAAAAAGCAATACACAGGCACAAAGAACAGCCCAACACTTTACACTGCAGAACACTGCTCTAATATTCCTTCTAACCCGCTCTTAGAAGAAATAAAGCATAAAAAAATACTAATAATTATTTCAAATACTTCAGTCTCAGAACCCTGGGAAAGCATATACATACCAGTATTAACTGTTTTCTCTTAGAAAACTAAGACAAAAAAATTTTACTATTTTTTTTTACTGAGATATAATTCATATAAAATTCACCCTTTTAGAGTATACAATTCAGCTGTTTTTAGTATTAAGACACAAAATTACTTCAGTAAATGATGTAGGAGTGATACTGGGAGAACTTATTCCATACAGCCTGGACAAAGAGAAGGTAGGAGGCTGCAGTAAAGGAGCTTAAGGCCCCAAGGCTGTAAGGAAACAATGAGGAGGATCAGAGGGAAGATTAACCTCCAAGACTTAGGGTCCAATGGAAATGCTTATAAACCAAAAGGAAAAAGTAGCTGAGAACTTGCAAGGCCCCGTTTATGCATTAAACCCAAGCCAAAGTTAATTAAAATGAAAATATGCATAATCCTTCTCAACTGTTTGGTTTATTTCTTAAAATTATCCCTACATTATAATAAAGCGTATTTGGAACTGCCTATATATAACTGCAAAGAAGAAAAAAATAATAATGGCTAACATAATTGGGCACTGAACTAAATACATATGTTCATTTGTTTCAATAATTTATATATATTACTTCGCAACTTTACAGATAAAGAAATTAACTTTGCCACAGAATATAAATGGTTACTATTATAGTTAACCAAAATTACCCCTCATGACATTTAATACTCTGTACAAAGATGAAACATAATTGATTTATGAACTGCAACCAAGAATGTCTCAGTCAAATTCAAACTCAATTCCATTTATGCTGATGTCTAAGGGTGCTGATAAGTGAGGACAAACATCTCAAATCTCAGTGCAGACACAGAAACACGTTGAAACAAAACAAAGAACTGCTCCTACAATACACAGGCCATTTTACTTCTAATTTGATCCAAGAGCAACTAGGATTACCCTGATAGAAGTCCTCATCCTCTTCATGTTGATAAGTCTGTTCTTGGATGGGATTCTTCCTGTAATTCCGACCATCAATTCTTATAAGCTGTGGGCGCAGAACTTCCATGACACTTTCTCCAAATAATACTCCAGTGAAGTCCTGAAAAATAAATTATCATCTTACCTTTTGTTGTAATCAGAAATAAAAACTCTTTCTGTTGTACGGATCATTATGTAGGCCGGAAAGGATATAATTGGGCATCAGTTCACAGGATATCTTAAGCAAAAAAAGCACTGTTTCCCACTGGATTTCCCATCAGCTGTTTTAGGTCAGTTTCTGCATTTTCCACCATACTGTTCCTTTTGTGGCTCACTCTAGACAGCAAAGTGATTTGTAAATTCTTTATCGCACCAAAAAGGTGATTAAAAGGCCTTTATATATAGCCTGTCCATGATTTTGAAAGAGAGAATAACAGTCTCTTTAATACTTTAACCTAAAGGGAGTAAAATGCAGCCTTCAAAGTTCATCTAACCATTTGCAAGTGTCTCATCGTTTCTACCCAACATAATTACACTGGGGGGTGGGGTGGGGTGGTTAAGTACTTGTATAGGTGCTAGAAATATATACCCAACAATCAGAGCCAGTTGCCTGGTCAAAGCGCAGTTAAAATATGACTTAGTAACTCATATGGTTCTCAGACCAACATATTGCTGAGGGGAGAAACCCAATGTCCAACAACCTGTACATCATTTACTGAGAAGCCAAGCTTCTTGTCACCACTAAATGAATCAATAATTTAGGAAACAATATTCCTTGTGGGCCAGCTGTGGTGCAGTTCACCTAAGTTCCTACCACATACAGGTTGGATAATCTTGAAGACCAAGATAATTAAGCGTTCCAAAGAAAACAGACCAATCCTTGCTAAACACACTAATGCTCAGTCCAATCCTCAGCAAGTCACTTTGATAGTTTGCTTACAGAACCAAGGTTTCATGTTGTGAGAAATAACACGGACGGTACATCAACTTGGATGGACGACGAGGGGACATATTAGTGGTAGTCTAACGACATTACACCCTAGTGCCCTATTCCCCTAGGACTTCTCAAAAAGAAAAAAGTTCTCCACAAACGTATACTTGGGCCCTGAGACCACGAGCTTTGGAAGAAAAGGTAGTTGTCTCAGAGACGACAAACTCAAGTATCTACCTTTCCCTTTACAGCCCTGGATTACGAGACGGCTCAGAAGGAAGACAGGGGGAATAACCAACTTAACTCTGCTCCGTGGTGGTGTGAACAGGGAGAGGAAAGCAGAATCTCTGCGATATCGTGAGGGAAGCTGAAGCCCAGAATCGCAAAAGCGAGCAAAACATGAGTACGCTAAAGCGAATGAAGAGGACTCCGCCGCTACAGGAAAGCGAAGGCAGGCCGAGACCCTGAGGACCCCAGGGCCTCTCCGACCGCGCGTGCTCCGCTCCGCGCGTCTCCGCCCCGGCCACGCCCGCCGCCGCGAGCTCCCTCTGCGCGGGCGCGAGCACGCCGCCGTCCTTGCCGTTGTGAGCGCGGCCGCTCCGGCTGGCCCTGGGGGCGGGGCTGCAAGGGAAAGTGCCAAAGCCGCTGAGGTAAGTCGCCGAGGGCTCAAGGACTTCGGGAGCTTGGCGGAAAGGGAGTTGACCCCTGGGAGCCTACCTGCAGGGACTAGGAAAATGGAGAACGTAGGGGCCTGCGGCAGCTGCCTGGTAGGAGGCAATTTCGTCAGGCCGCAGCGGACTCAGTGCGCATGCGGGCTGGGGATGGCGCCTGCGCAGTGGGTCGGCGCTGATGGCGTCGCTTCCTTGGGACCTAGCGGAGTGGGAAATGTGACTTGGCGTTAGCTTGAGAGCTGCTGGTGTTCTGACTCCTCCTTTCCCTTCTCCAGCCCCTTTTCCCACCTTACCTGATTTTAGCTGCAGCATCTATTTGATTTGGGTTGTCATCCAGCTGTTTTACGTGGAGAGAGTTGTTAACGATGGAATTTAATAATTGCTTGTAGTAATTTGCCTTTATACTGGAGTAGGAACTTCCTTCAGCGTCTGGATTTTTTGATGACACTTTTTTTTTTTAAAGAAGGGACTCTTTTTAAGAAAATAGATATCTGCTAAAAGGGAAGGTGGTTGATGAATGCCAGATCATACCTGTCGTAAAAGTAAATGTTTATCTTGTCATTGCGGACGCAGCAACCTGTGTCCCCCGAAATGTCATCGCTTTTCTGTCAGGCTCTCTACTGCCAGTAGCCCCAGCTTCCTTGATAGAGCCAAGTCCTATCATACTTCATCATCAACATTTATTCAGAATTTTTTTTTTTTTTTTTTTGGACCGGTGAGGGGATCGCAGCCCTCGGCACGGTGTG
>NW_007728737.1:208101-237174 GCF_000696425.1 Galeopterus variegatus | reverse complement strand
GAACCCGCGGCCTCGGCGCTCCCAGCGCCGCACTCTCCCGAGTGAGCCACGGGGCCGGCCCTTATTCAGAATTTTACTGAGCACCTCTCCTGGGCCTGGAAGCCTAGTGGGAGATAGAGTTGTATAAATAGATCAGCACAGTGAGGAAGAAAAAGAAAACCATGATGGGCCAGCCATCATGACACCAGACTTCTCTATCCCTTGCATAACCTTGGCTGAGTTGTTAGCCCAAGGGGGGGAAGCGTTGTCATTTGTTCATCATTCATTTATCCAGGAAACGCTGTGATCCAGTTTCTGTGCTAGGCCTTGAGAGTAGAAAGACAGTTCTTCCCCCTTCCCAAGATCTCAGAATTCTTTCTGAGATCATGAACCTTAAAATGAAAGTGTGAAGTGCATTAATGGAGGGCATGGTTCGTCTTCCTAAACTGATCCTTTCCCCTGTAGGAGCTTGTGATCTCTATGGCAGATGGAGAAAATTAGACTTCCCATGACTAAGTATGTTGGGACATCATAAGTACGAAAAACTGGGATCTGCATATGAAAAAAAGATTCAGGAGTAAATATCCATTAATGATTTTTGATAGCTAAGATTTATTAAGTGTTTACTAAGCCTGTAACTCATCCAGAGCTTTAATTTTTGTAACACCTCTATGAGGTAGGTACTGTTATTCCTGTTTTACAGATGGGACAACTGAGGAACAGAAAGGTTAAGTGATTGTCCAGAATTGTGCAGCATAGCAAAGAACATAGCAAAAGCAGGCAGAAAGGCTGAGACTCTTGAATTCTTCACCACTATGCTGTTTTGCCTTGAACATGGCACATGACACGTGACATGCCAACAAGCCATTGCTTCAAAAATGTCATAGCAGATAAGCTAAAATTGTTTCTATGCCTGAGTTTTATTTTGTCATCTATAAAATGAGGAAGTTGGATTAGATGACCTTTAAGGAATGTTTAATTAATTCAGCAAACATTTACTTAAATGAGCAGCTACTTACTGTAGGCCAGGTGTTATGTTTGGTTCAGGTAATCAGTTGATGCCTGCCCTCAGAGAGCAGTTACCATCTAGGGTTTGTTGTTAGTTTCACTTTCACTCCTGTTTACCACTTGTTGATAGCATTCAGAATTTAACCTAAATCTTTAGAGCTGGCAATTACTCAGGTGTATTTTTCACCTCAGCAGAAAGCTGCTTATTTAAAGTTAGCTTTGTGCTAATTCTGTGTTTCCTGGCGGTTTTGTATGGAATGATAGTAGTTCTGAGAGTTTGGAAGAAAATTGGATGAAAGGGAATTCCTTTGATCATATTCAGTTTAGAAGTCACACTGGGGCTAGCTAAAGTATAAAGCATTTACAACTGAATACAGTATTTATCAGGATGTAGGAAAAAAAGATTAAGAGTTTTAAATCTTAGGTGAGTTATATAAATAGGTCACACTGGATTTTACTCTGAACTGATGGGAAATAAAGACTGAGCTACTCTCCAAAAGGTGGCTATGTTACCTGTATACTTTATTCGAATCCCCCCAGGAATCCACTTAGAGATTTGGACCTGGCCTATTACTGCTTAAGTTCTTTAAGAGAATTTTAAAACTTGTTAAGCTATATTTTGACTCAATGTGGTCCAAAAAGGATTGGATATGAATCTATCTTGAAAAGCTTTCGCCTCTGTGGATATGAATACAATTTGGGAAGTTATCAGACTTCAGAGAAAAAAGGAAACGTGATCTAATAGCAAGACTGAAAATGTCATTAATCAATTTGCATTTTTAATAGGCTGACAGTCTAATTATAGCAGTTGCCTTACTGTTCCCATATCCCACTTCAGCTTTAATCAGTATTACTTATAAACATATAATGAAATCAGAAACCAAGCCCTTCTCTGACAGGCTTAAATGAGCATCACAAATTAAGGAAACAGAACAGCCAGACACAGTATATCATTTTCCCTACTAGGAAAGTGGATTCTATATAGGGAGAGAGAGAGTTGATATGTATAGCATTCTGTCATTTTTTTTCTCTTTTTTAAAAAATAATCTTTAATTTTTTAAAATAAATGTGTTCATTTTGCAACTAGCAGAAAAGAAAAAGCTAATGAAAAAATATTCAATTAAAATTCTCTCTAACCGTTACAGAAGGAAATTCACTTTAAAAATCCTTTTTAAGTATTTTTTTTAATTGGACTAAAATTCACATAACATAAAATTAACCATTAGCCATTTTAGAGTGTACAGTTCAGTGTAAAATCATTTTTTAATCTGAATACTGGAATCACACTATCCAGTACAGGAACCACTAGCCACATGTGGCTATTTAAATTTTAAGTAACATTAAATAAAATTGAAAATACAGTTTTCAGTCACACTAATTTATAACCACAACATGAGGCCACAGGCTACCATGTTGAAGAGTGCAGAAATAGAACTTTAGAACATTTCCATCATGGCAGAAAGTTCTATTAGACAGCACAGTGCTAGACCATTTCTTTTTTAGAAGATATACACTTTTCAGAGTCTTTTGTTAAAGTGGTATAAGCTTCTGTAGCAAAGGGAGTGTTTTTGTTGTGAACTTTTATAAGGGGACATATATTCAGTACAGATTTTCTCATTTACATCTGGATTTTTTGGTATGACAGAATTAAACACAGCTTCTCTATTCGTAATAGGTCATGGCTTCCAAGAGCTAGTTTCCTGTGCTATTTTGTTCCAGTTTGGGGGCGCCACCAAGTGATAAATCTGGGTATTACATTTGGATGAAAAGGTTAATTTTTGATGAAAAGGCCAATATGTATTTCCTAACCAATTTCCCTTCCTTGGGAACAGAACACAGTGTTATTCTGGAATTTTACTCGGAAAATTTTGTAAGAGAATTTCTTGATGTGGCCTCAGTCAAATTTCTGCCTTGGCACTGTCAAATCACCAGTTCATAACTCATAAATCAGCCATAGTCAATCCTAAGCGACATAAACAATTTGCTAAAATGATAGAAAGTAGTGTTTTAAGTAGACAAACTATTCTTAAACATGTTTTCGCTTCAAAACCTGAGTGGCATTTTGGTCTGAGACATAAATAAAAGATTGTGGGAGCAGAAAGGGTAGAAAAAAGAGGAGCTAATTGTTTACAAAACTGTGTGCTGGCCCTTATGGCAGCTAGAATGCAATGTTGTCAGTCTCACTTCCATAAACTTGCCAATTGCTGTTTTTCTTTGTAGTGAAGTAAGAATTCTCCTGGAGAGAAAATGGCTGCCTCTTCATCATCATCCTCAGCTGGTGGGGTCAGTGGAAGTTCTGTCACTGGATCTGGTTTCAGTGTCTCAGACCTTGCCCCACCACGGAAAGCCCTTTTCACCTACCCCAAAGGAGCTGGAGAGATGTTAGAAGGTGATCTCATGCTGCTTTTTGCTGAATGATTGGATTCAGACCTGCAATGAATATTAATTGTAAAGGAAGCTATTAATTGGATTAGAGATCAGTTTGCCCTGATTTCAGCTCCACATATCATCTTTTGTCCTCAAAATAACATCCTTAAAAACAAATCTTGCCTTGGGCCGGCCCGGTGGCGCACTGCTACAGTGCGCCGCTTGGGAAGCGTGGCAGCGCTCCCGCCGAAGGTTCGGATCCCACATACAGACCGGCCACTCACTGGCTGAGCGAGATGCGGGAGCAACACCGAGGGTTGCGATCCCGTTGCCGGTCCCGGTCCGGTATGGGCGCAACACTGAGGGTTGTGATCCGTTGCCGGTCACAAAAAAAGGGGAAAAAAAAAAAAAAATCTTGCCTCAAAATCAGAATTTTGGAGCTTAAAAAAGACTTTGGAAATCAAGGAGGTCATCTTAGAATTATTTAGATCCAGAAAAGTTAAGTGATTTAACCGTGTTAAAGGCAAAGTAAGCATTGGAACCAGGAATTCTGTTCACCTTCTGCTCTGGTTTGCTTTATCCTGGCACCTGTCTGCCTCCTTATGGTTAGTAAGTTTCATGTATTTTTTTTCTAGTAAATCTACAGATAGATTAACCTCACCCAAAAGGTTCTAAGAGGAAAAAAACTAATATACTACCCTTTTATGTGAAGATGATTCTCCTGGCCCACTGCAGGACAATGCTGTGTGGTATTTCTAGCAGCAGAGCTAGATTTGCATCAAATCATCTACTGTCTTATTCCACACACATTTGCAGACTGGCTGGCCAAGATCAGGCACAGGCTGTAAGCATGAAACAGCATTGGTAACTGGAATGCAGATTCAGATCACTTTTGGAGCTAAACTAATAATTCTCAGGAGCATAGAAATCATCTGAAGAGCTTATTTAAAATGCACATTTCTGGGCCCATCATAGAGATTCTGAATTAGTCAAGGGTGCAGTGCAGGAATCTTCTTTTTTTTTTTTTTTTTTTTTTTGACCGGGAAGGGGATCGCAACCCTTGGCACGGTGTTGTATGCACCACGCTCAGCCAGTGAGAGCACCAGCCATCCCTATATAGGATCCGAACCCGTGGTCTCTGCGCTACCAGCGCCACACTCTCCCGAGTGAGCCGCAGGGCCAGCCCTCGAAGGGGATTCTTAACAGTTATTGATTATCTTCATAAAATGAACCATAAAATGGTAGTAGAGGAGATTCCTCAGAAAATAAATGCTGCAAGATTGTTAGGGATAGGACAAACAGCTGACCAATTGCCTTTCCATATAATTTTCAAAAATTTAGGAAGCTTGGAAAATTTTTTCTCACAATGTTTGGTATGCATCTGCTATCCTTTCTTCAAGTTTTTGGCTTATCTTTCTAGCATAGACCTTACAGAACTAGGAGCATACTAAGGAATTTTTAAATTTTAATATCTTATAAATCATGCAAAAAGGCAATTATTAATTTCTTAATAATAGGTACTGATGCCCTCATTTTAGCAAAATTTTAAAGCTTTGCAAAATTTTGAGACTTAAAATAGGTACCAATGTCCTCACTTTTGCAAAATTTTAAGACTTTGCTGTTGTAGTATATCTAGGCCTTCAACACATCTCTTTAACGATGAACTATGACCTACGGTGAAATTTAAGCATGTTTGGAAACTATATGGGAAGTTGGGTTTCAATAGTCCTCACACCAAAGTGCTGGCAGGAAGGCTACACAGAACAGTGTGCGGAAAAAACATGCATTCCAACCAAGCACTAGAAGTGGTTATCGGTCTTCCATTCCTTTTATCTTCATTTTAACTTAACTAAGTATTTCTTCACATGGCTTTGTTTGTGCTCTCTCAACCCTTTGGTGTGTCTACTTAACCGAATGGAAGGGCTGGAGGGTGAGGCCACGACTTCCAATAAGATTTAATTATGAGTGCAGATATGAACAAGATTTAACTCCCAAGCGGTGCACTGTAGCAGTGCGCCACCGGGCCGGCCCTAAAGGAGGAATTTAATACAGGACGTATCTGCATAGTCTCAAAGCTATCAACATTCTTTGTCAGTATACACTAGATAACATGGAAACACTGAAGAAAGCTTTCTAAGATTAGTCTCAGTGGTGATATTCTAACAAGTTACCCATCTATCCATTTTTATTCCATCTCAGTGTGCTTCATGTAGGAATGTGTTGGATTTCTCTTGTAGGATGAGTTTATATTAAGTTTAAATTCACAGTGCACAGTTTTGATTCTGTTTCTTAGGTTTAAAGTTTCACCAGTAATCTTAAAGCTGCTTAAACTTTAAGACAGACATTAGTGAAAAATAATGTAGAGATAGCAACCCCTCAACTATCTTGATCAAATCAAGAATATTTAAGTGAAAAGAATACTTCTAAATGTGATTTAGTAATGGTGAGATAGATTTGGAATCATGTTTATAGGTGATACTATTATACAATTAATCTAATACACATATACCTGACTTTTTTTTTTTTTTTTTTTTTTTTTTTACAATAGCTTAATAGAATATGAAAACAGTAAGAAAGGCTGCCCATTGAGAGTAAGGAACAAAAGCAATCGGGAATCAAGGTTGGATGCTGTTTATAATCTTAACAGGTTCAACTTGATGTTACATCCTCCTAGGTCTAGGATAGTAAACCCAAACAACCTGTGGTTAACCTTGTGAATTAACTTTTTGGTGCATCTGCTCTCTGATAACAAACACCTCACATAAGCAGCATACAGTAGTTTTCAGCATTCTCCTGCCCTTGGCTAAGATTGTCCTCACCCAGTTATTAGTGAGCAAATTAGAGACTGCCTTCCAGCCCGGAGTGGCTGTTATTTTAGTGACATTGTAGGCCACTGAAGTATAAATTATCTGGCATTGTTAAATTCCTGCTGTGAGGTAATATTCTTTTAAATGAGTTTGTTAGCATTGTAAATTGGAGTTGGCTATGGTGTTAGATTTGAGCAGTTACTGAACTTTTCACTATTTATAACCTTTGCTTATCCCTTAAGAGGAAAGCTGATGTATTGCTACTCGGTATGTCACAGAGGTTTGATTACAATTTCTAAGTGGAAGACAGATTGCCTAAGGCTGACTTCTCTCTGGAGAAATTGCCAGACTTTAGATGGGTATAGATATCACATCTGATAGGATGTGGCTAAAAAGCAATGGACTTTGTGGTTAATATAGAGCTGCAGATCAGTAGAAGTGTGTTCCATAGACATACTGTGTGGCAGAGTGATATGTAGGTGCCTTTTTAAAAGATTAGCTTACATCGTTTTTCTTTGAAGTTCATTACCAAGGAAAATATGCAGATGTCATAACTTAAGCATTCTATCCTAATAGCACCTGTGATTAAATGTAAGCAGGAGATAACTTCCAAGAGCTTCCATATAATAGGGGTCTTCAAAAAGTTTGTGGAAAGATTCATATTATCTTTTAATTTCACTTTTCTGCAAACTATTTGAAGTACCCTTCTATATCTTGGCCTGATCCTTACAGTCCATAATTCCTACTGCCTTGTGTGATATCCTAAAGTTCAGGATCAAACCACCTGGGAGATAAGCTCTAATTTTCTATGCTTTACTCTTTCTGAAATAAAATTTGAGTTATAATTGGGCTCTGTAAGCAAGGGTATGAATAGGATAATAAACACTGGCATACATTTACACAGAAGAGCTATAATAAATTGCATCACTGGCATCAAATGTTTACAACAGTCTCTCTTCTCATAGTGGAATTCATAGTTACTTGCTGCCCCTTGCTCTTACGAAAAAAACTTTTCATAAGATGGCAATGTCATTAATCTGCCTATGTCTTTAAACTGGACAGTCGGTAACTAATATTCAGTTTATTGAAAATGAAAATTTTTTTTGTTCAGTGTAGATGATCTGCTCACAAATGACTTACATTCATCCAGAGAAATAGGGGTGGCTAGAGGGGATGGGATCATACCCCATATATTGCACAATATGTAGAAAAGAGGTTTGAGTATACAGAATGTAAAACTCTCCCTAAAGAGTATACATCCCAAGAATTATATTACTTTCATTCCTTTTTCTTCTTTTTTTTTTTTTTTTTTTTTTTTTTGGTGGCTGGTTTGAGGATCTGAACCTGTGACTTTGGGGTTATAAGGCTGTGCTTTAACCAACTGAGCTAACCAGCCAGCCCTAGTTACCATTGTTATGAAATGGACTTCAACAGAGAAGCGGTTGGCACTCAGAGGGTTGGAGAGTCAGGTACTTTTATCACACCAGCAGGCCCAGATGAGCTAGCACTTCAAAATCTGAGCCCCAAGTCTAGGTCCTTCAGGGCTTATATAGGCAGACTCTTCCAGGCTCTTTTAAGTTTTGTTCTCTCAGCATTCATGTAGCCAGCACAGCAGTCATTGCGATAAGCAAGCACATTTACAAAAGCGGGAGTAGAGCGGTTGATTATCAGTAAAGCTGATACAATAAGCAGGTTCTGTTCTAAAGGCAAAACTAGCTACTGAAGGGCCGGCCCGGTGGCGCACTGGAGAGTGCGCCGCTTGGGAGTCCGGAGGCGCTCCCACCAAGGGTTCGGATCCCATGTGGAGACCGGTTCCCGCTCACTGGTTGAGCGTGGTGCGGGCGCAACACTGAGGGTTGCGATCCAGTTGCTGGTCCCCGGTACAGGCGCGACACCAAGGGTCACGATCCCGTTACCGGTAAGTAAAAGAGACAAAAAGGAAAAAAAAAATTAGCTACTGAAAGAATTAATTTTGTATTTTTCCAACACTATGACTTCTTTTTTTTTTTTTTTGTAGTCTAATTCTTTTATTTTACAGATAAAGATATCTGTCCAGAAAGAGCAAATATGTTGCCAAAGCTCCAACAGGTATTAGATGACAGATGTTGAATTTATCTGTGGTCCAAAATTTGCAGTTTAGTAATAGCAGACTTGGCCTTTTGTATATTAAATGCATTTGGTTGGGGTGGGAGGAGGGAAAGCCCATAATAAATGGAAGTAAACTTATATTGAGAACTTACTATGTGCCAGGTAATGTGCATTCTGTACATTATCACATTTAAAGCTTGCAGCAAACCTACAAAGTTGTACAAATATTTATCTTATAAATTTTCTGGGTGACATGGAAAACCACAGAGCTTAGAATATATACGTAGCAATTTTTCTTTTTGTGTGTGTGAATTGCATTTCTTTTAGTGTGTCATGAAAGCATTTAGCACATGCTGAGTACTATGGCTTAGAAAAGTCTAATTATAGCTCATAAGTTTGCAGTATAATGAGATGTTCATTTCTTCTTTTTTTAATTTTTTTATTTTTTATTGGTTATGATTATTTATGGGATACAAAGCTGATTGTCACCCCTCATGCCCAAGCTGTAAAGGCCAGATCCATACTGGCAGCATGCCCATTACCACAAATTACGATTGTACCCCACAACACCATGACTTCTGAAATAAGGTCTGCCTTGTGTGAAACTTAGCATGAGGCCAGAATGTGTTAGTCCTATCTCCTTGTCAGTTAATACCTGGCCGACACTCCAACCCATGATTAATGAGTGAATTCCTGACTCCTAGTAGTGCTGGCATGAACTACTGCCTAAAAAAAGACAGCTGTGTCCTCTCTCCATTTGTTTTAGAATTTTTGCAATAAGGTACATGCCCCATGGTTTCTGCTGCCATTTTAAAAATCAAATTTTCCTACATGAGCTGTATATCTTTGGGGATATATTTTGCTGTATCAGCCCTTGCCTGACAAGGAAGGACATGAACTAGCTTATGTTTCTCAGTCATCTTCCAGGTGCTGTGGTGACTGGGTTAGCCACCTTCTTGTCGGCCGATCTTGGCACCAGTACAGTGTTAAGTTCTGAACTTGTACCATACTCTTATCATCCAAATTGCAGTGTTTGGGTTCAGTTGGAAAATCAAGGTTACAATTTGCGTTTACAGAATGAAATTTCCCAGCAATGTTTTGTGATGGTCACAGTGATGTAATTTGATATATTAAAAATTAATGACTATTTTTTCCCTCAGCCTTGTTTTTAGAATGAAAATGATTTGGAGTTTTGGTGTGCCTTTGTATTTTGATAACAAGGGGCCACATAGCCAAATGTGTCAGCTGCCAGTGTTTGCTTGACTTACGGAATGGGAGAACATTAAGGAACTGTCAGATTGGAAGGAGGGAAATGTTGACCAGGATATCAGACTGAGGTTTCTTGTTTTTGCTTCTTTTAAAACTATTTTTAAACTCTTAAATAGGTAGAGGGACTATTTTAATATTCAAGGTATGGAAGAAGTAGCTGTTATAATAGAGCAGGGTTGGTTCTAAATGAAACAGAAGCCTTCTTTGGAAACACTGAAAACTAGACCCTGACTGTAAAAGCAGGGAAAAGAATAGGCATATTTACTTGGTTTATCAGAAGCCATAAAATGCTGAGAGCAGATTAAAACCGCTCCTCTTTTGTTTGTAGATGGCTCTGAGAGATTCCTCTGTGAATCTGTTTTCAGCTATCAAGTAGCATCCACGCTTAAACAGGTGAAACATGGTAAGCACGTGAGTGTTGATTATGAGAATAAATTTGCTGGGGTGGGGGGTGGGGAGGAAGATTCTGAAAGGTCAGTGTGCTATAACTAAAACCCCCAAACTCAGCAAGGCTATTTAAGTAGACTTCCTAAATTAAAGAATATTTTAAGGTCTTAATCCAGACATAATGTCCATACTGAGGCTGAAAGTTGAAGTCAAAAGGGTTGGTTCTCTAGGGGAGCCAGTGCTTCCTACTTCCCTTTTGTTGCTTTTTCCTCTTTTTTTTCTGGAGACCTCCTTTTACTGTTGTCCTCCATAGGTTACCATCATCATCTTCAACTTCAGGTATTTATGTAAAACCTCATGGTCTATCTGGACTCAGAAGCCTGGGCTCTGAGATCCTGGTAGCACCTTTTCTGTCCCATCGTGCCTTGCCAAGCCTTTCTTTATGCATCAGGGAACTGTGTTCCTCCACAAGACCATTTCTCCATTGAAAACATTCTGTAGGGGAGAAAGTTGCAATTGCCTGTAACCCTAAGATGTTAGTCCACAAATCACAGTGGCATGAGGATGAGTACTTTTTTTTTTTTTTAAATAGAGTAACTATTGAAAATATGATAATTTTACTTACAAATTATTTTTAACATTATGAGAAACTTTTCAGACTCAAAAAGAAAAAGAATAGAGCACAGTAGTTGCCTTCTGTAAAGAAACCTGGTCACTGAGGCTACAGTGATGTGATCGAAGAAGGGAGATGGGGAAGCATATCACTTTGATGGCTTAACACCCACAAGAGAAAAAAAAAATACATTTTTACTTGAAAATATTCAGAGTGGTTAAGTAAAAGTTTATTTTGATCTGGAAGTTTTCACCTTTAAACTGTGCAGTCAAAAGCAATGAAGGTAAATAGACAGTGATTGCGAGCATTTTGGTGTTTTTGTTTTGTTCTTTTAAGATTAAGTCTTCTGACCAACATAGAATAAGACCCCATTCCTTGAATATTGAGGGGGGAAAATCCATCTAGAAATTATTTTTAAACTACTCCTCATGTTGGTGGTTGGTGACAGATTCATGGAAAGTACATTGTTGTATTATATTACCTCTTTGACTCTTTACAGATCAACAAGTTGCTCGCATGGAAAAACTAGCTGGTTTGGTAGAAGAGCTGGAGGCTGATGAGTGGCGCTTTAAACCCATTGAGCAGCTGCTGGGGTTCACACCCTCTTCAGGTTGATGTTGCCCAGATGGTCACCTCTGGTGCACAGCAGGTGCAGAGCCAGCAAGGGACTTTGTCACAGCTTACATAGCCATCCAGAGATTCATAGACACATCACGGATTTGTTCATTCACATCCATACTTGGATTCTGTGTATCTATCCACAGGCAACAAATACTTAAATGTGTGATCTTGCAGGGAAAATTTTTGTTTGTTGAAAAAAGTACTGGGAATCAGATTAAGACAGTTGGTTTCAGAGAACCAGGAGGTTTGGGTTTAAAAGATATTTATAAAATTTTCACAAGCCAGGTAGAACACATGCCACAGTTGACCAGCTGAGTGGCATGTATCCTGTCATTCATACAGTGCCTGGAAATCTTCACCTGTCAAGTCCAAGATCAGGATCTGTAGTTATAAAATACGTCATTTCTGACCTAAAACAGTTCTTTTTGCAGATGAATGTGATTTCAACTCAGGACCTATCCAAACGAGGAATTTTAAAATGTTCCTTTTTTTAGACATTTAATTCTATAGATTCTAACTTTTTCTAACCTCCTCTAGACATGCCAAATGCTAGCAAAAAGAATTGCTTTTTGAATATTGCAGTACTTGTAAAAATAAAGCAGTGAGCAAAATCCTTTTCATCACAGAAATCCTGAGTTCATCTCGTTGGTGGACTTAAGCAATTCTGCAGTAAATAAATCCTTTGAAAGAATTCCAAATTGGTGTCTTTATCCTGTCAAAAGTCTCAGGGATTTTGATAGGGAGAAAAGGTCAAATTACTTTTTACAAAACGGGAATCTAAAACCATTTCTCCCTAGTAAATGTTGGGTTTGCTTTACTTCAGGGATATTTGTCTTCACAGAAGTATGTGAATCTGTCTTATCAATATCTGAGTAGGTTTCTGTGCCATGATAGAGGAAAACCTGGAAGGCTAAGAGGTGTACTTTGTTCTCTCTCATGGGACCCCATGGTCCACACTGTACAGCTCCAGAATTATCTACTACATTATATGCAAATTTTGCCATAGACAACATTTGCTTTTCTCCTCATTAATAACCTGCATTTGATCTGCTTAGAGTTGCTTACTTATAAATAAATATAATCCCACAGCAATTGGCCTTAATCTCAGGAGTTCAAAATGTTTAACATGTACGACCTGATAGGGAGTTGGTGACCTCATTCGGCTGGTCAGGAGTCTGAGCTCAGTGAAGTTAAATACCTGCTCGTGGTCACATAGCTCAAGCAGAAGATAATCTTAGAACTTGGAATAGATCACAGTTGCTTAATAATTCAGCCCACTATTCTTGTCTCTAAAGCAAATCAGAGCACAAGAAGTACAGCCCACACACTTACCTTTTCCATATTAACACTTCTCAAGCAAAACAAACAAGTTCCATGTTTGAAAGCAACTGAGTTTCCTAACAGTACTTTTTAACATCAATCATCTTGATGATTACCAAGGGAAAAGTTAAAAATACCTAGACAATAAACCTTTAGATTGAATTTTCAGTGACAATTTAGAAGCAATCACTATCTTTCTCTTATGTTATTTGTTTAGCTGTGCTGCACAGACACTGTACTACCTCATCTTTATCCTTTACTATTTGAACTTATTACAGAATTTTTTCTTTAAGTTGGACATTTCTTTATCTGACCTTAGAAATTGAAGAGATCTGGGCCAGCCCGGTGGCGCACTGCTATAGTGCACTGCTTGGGAAGCGCGGCGGCGCTCCCGCCGAGGGTTCGGATCCCACATACAGACCGGTTCCCGCTCACTGGCTGAGCGAGGCGCGGGAGCAACACCGAGGGCTGCGATCCCGTTGCCGGTCCCGGTCCGGTACGGGGGCAACACTGAGGGTTGCGATCTGTTGCCGGACACGGAAAAAGACAAAAAAAAAAAAAAAATAGAAATTGAAGAGATCTTAGGGTTGAACAGAAATGCTGTCTGTAGCACCTTTTGAATTTATCATTCACCTGCTACTTGAGTCCTGCCAGGAACACGACCCTCACTACCTTTTAAAGACAGCACCTTCCTCTCTGTACCTTTATGTCGGTCATATGTCTCATGGTCCACAACTGCTATTACCATGCTTTGTGCTCAGAGATGGATGTTGCTGCCCATCTGTCGTCTCCTGTGCACTAGTTTGCCAGTCATTCACAGGCATTAAGTATAATCCTCTCAGTAATGCTTCAAGATATGTAATACCCCTAATACAGAAGAGGAACTTGAAGCCCAGAGCAAGTGTTACTTGCCAAGGCTGCACAGCTAAGTCAGTGACCTAGTCTGGATTTGAACTCAAGTCTGCCAGACTTCAAAGCTGAGATTCTTTTAGATGCACCATTTTGCATCCCACCAAACCCAACTCAGTGCTTTGTACAATGAAAAATACTAAAACTTTTTATTTAATGGTAAAATGAGTTAACTGCTTGGAGAAAATAAGCCTTGCCATTACCCTCCCTTCTTCCTCCCAGGGCTTGGTGAGAAGGGGTCTCAAGCACAATGAAAGAACAGCTGCTTCTTTCAGGAACAGTCAAGAATCAATTATATGTTAGTTACTGTATATCCTCTTAAGATTCAGTGTGGGGAAATTGTTGTTAGAAGCTTGGAGAAAGCTATTCTTCTGGGACACCCAAGTGAGCAAGGAGGAGGGCAAGAGGGCAGATGGCAGCCAGTGACCAGGACTGCACAGCCAGCCGTCCTAAGAAAGCTCATGCTAACAACGCCGCCTGTGCATAAAACACTGCAGCTTCCAAAGCATTTTCACATGTGTTGTCTCGATTCTCACATCAACCCTGTAGATAAATGAGGCAAGTATTATTTTGCATTTGAAGATATAAGCACAGAGAAGGTAAGATTCCAACATTACAGTTAATAAGCAAAGGAGCTGGGTCTTTCAAATCTTTGTCTCTGTGCCTTCTTTTTCATCACATACTACTGAAGGCAGAGTTCACTGTTAATAAAAAATTGTTCATGTCAGCCTGACACAATTCCATATAACTGTTTTGTTTCTTGGTAATGAGGCATAGATAGTAAACTTAAATAGCTGGATTTACTTTTATGTAGTCAAACGAAAATTTCACTTTTTGACTTCACATTTAATTATCCAGCATGGGCATTATAGCGCAGAGTTTACAGTGATATACTTAAAAGTGCTATTTGTTAATGCCATCCCATACCTGATGCTCACCTAGAATGACAGTGGTCTGGAACTGTATCAGGTTCCTGACCAGAGGACCTCTACCCATTTACTTGCAGCTTGTGGCTTCCCTTCCCCACGTGGTTGGGAGTCCTTGAATCCCCTGCTCTCAGTCAGAGCAGCAGATACTGAAGTGGTAGAAACTTTGGCCCTAAAGGCTAAGGACCTTTACTCTGTAAGGGAAAGGAGATAGGACAAGGAGGTACCCATCAGAATGAACCTGCCCAAGGAACTGCCGCCCTTTCAGGAAAACCTAAGGGTACCAAGAGGAGAAAACCACTCTGCCTCTCTGTCCTTTTGCTGAAGCACCTAACTCTGCCTAAAATGTCTTGCCAGGTGTTCTTGTAATTGCCTGAAGTTCCAACCAAGACAAAGCCTTTCATTCCACAAAAAAAAGATAAAAGTCTTAAATAACAGACGGGAGAGTTAAATTTTGAGTTGTAGGCAGAGTGTAAATGATACCAAATCTTCATGTTTTCTTGGAGCTGAGTTTGGGTTTTGGATGGAGATGGCACCAGGGGAAAAGGAGAACGGGGGAAGGAGGCCGGAGTCTGATGCGTTGCCACTAGTCTTCCGTGCACAGATTTATTTGCATCTGGGCAAAGAGTCTCAGAATTTTAGACTTAAAATTAGAGATCATCTAGGTCACTTCCTCATGTACAGACAGGAAGTCGGGACTTTGTCTTTATCCTCAGTGCTTAGAACACTACCCAACACACATTAGGTGTATAATAGGTCTTTGTTGAGTGACTGATGTATGAATTTGTGTGTCTACCCTATTTCAGAAAGTGTACTAGCTATTTCTAGTACAAAATCCGTAGTGAAGTACTAATGCCTGAGGTAGTTCAGATAGGTAGTGGGCAGAGCCAAGTCTACAATGTGGATCTCAGCCCAGATCTCCTTTCATAATGCTACACTGACAGGTAGAAGCTGTGGAACAAATGGGAACTGTGTTCCTAAGCAGCTATGTCTCACATGATGGCATCCATGTGACGAGCCAAGGCAAATGATACTGGTGGCTCCCTGCCCTTCTCACGGGCTTCTGCACATGAGTCTGGTGGTAGTGCCATGTGTCAGCATCCATGAGCTAGTCTCCACCTCGCAGATGCTTTCATTTCTCTAGTCTGTCCAGTTTTCCTAGGAGGAGTTGTTTGCCCAAATTAGCCTATTTCATTTTCATAATATAAGCTGTTTAGTGCTGGTAATGGAACAACAACAAATTATTACCACCAGATAGAGAGGGGATGTTCCTTTCCAAATGTCTTATTATCTCAGCAGACACTTATTGAGCACTTACTGTGTGTCTAGCATCTGCTAGATCTGAGGATATTCTGTAAAACAAGACACCATCATCAACCTCAAGTTTTGAGACTAAAGTAATCTTAAGTGTAAAAACTCATCTGATAGGGGAAAGCATGAGGTGCTATAAAATCCCATACCAGAGACAACAAATCCAGCTGGGCAAGGGGTCAGAGAAGGCCTCCTGGAGGATGATGTTTAGGCTGAGACCTGAAGAACAAGTAGGTGGGGTGGGAAGGAAGGACTTTCTAGGTGGAGGGAGTCAAATCTGCAGAGGCCCAAGGATGAGAAGGCATCATGCTTTCATAGAGCTGCAGGTGGTTTGTTATGGTTGACTCACAGAGTATAAGGGCAAAGGTGAGACAGAGTAGGACCTGATGGGCTTTGCTAAGGAATTTGAACTTCAACCAGAGGACAATGGGGAATCATTAAAGGGCTTGAGACAAGGGAATGACAGGATCTGTTACACTTCAGAAAAGTTAGTTGGAGGGAATGGTGGAGAATTGATGGTGGTAAGATCCAGATTCCTTAGGAAGCTGTTGTGGAAATCCAGGTGAGAGGTTATTGCAGCAGGAATTAAAGATGTGGAAACAAGAAGATGGATTCAATTTGAGTTACTCAAGAAGTGGCATATACAGGACTTGGTGACTGGTCAAACTTGGAGAACCCAGGACACTCAAATTTTTTGTGTCAGGAGCTGAGGGACTGGTGGTACCATTGACTGAAGTAGGGGTGTAGAGAGAACAGCAGGCTCCAAAAAATGTCCAGTAGGCAGGTGGCTCTACAGGTCTGTAGTTTGGGAGAGCAAGATGGGGTGGGGTTAGACTTGGGACTCTGCAGATGTTTATTAAATCAAAGGTGCAGCGAGGATAGAATTGCCCAGGGAAAGAGCCCATGGAATGAGAAAGAATCGCACCGAGGAGGGATCCCTGAGGAATGCTAACATGGAAAGGAAAGGCAGAGGAGGAGGGAACCAGAAAAGCGTCTGGCAGGAAATCACCAGAGAGACAGCAGGGAAACCAGCAATATGGTGCCACAGAAACCAAGGGTAAAGGACATTTTGAGGAGGCTGCAAACAGCAGTATCTGGTACAGCCAAATGAATGAGATAAGGGATGGAGAGGGCCTTTGGATATTGCCAAGGAGACCGCTGGTGACCTTGTCTTAAGAGCAGCCATCTCAGTGGTGTAGTGGAGACAGAGCCAGGCTGCCATGGGTGGGAGAGCGAGGAGAAGGGGAGGCAAAAATGAGGGACAGAGAGGGACAGCTAAAGGAGCACATGGAGTCAATAGGTTTCTTTTCTTTCTTTTACAATGGGAGAGATCAAAGAAAAGGGATAATTGAGGGTAAGGTCCCTGTGGAAGTGGGAGGAGATGGGATCCAGAACCAGCTGGCGTGAGGAAGGGAGAAGAATAGTGCTGATGTAGGTACATGCATAGGTGAGGTGGCAGGAAGCTGAGGGAGTTCCCATCTGATGGCTTCTATTTTCTCTGTGAAGGAGGAGGCCAGCTGGTCTGCCTGTGGTGAGGGGCAGGGCGAGTAGGAACAGTGGAGGTCACGAATAGTCCCAGGGTCAGAAGGACTGCCAAGCACATCTAGGGGCCAGTTGCAGTTGGACTCCATGGATTTGCACAGGCACGGATCTCTGGGGAAGTACACCAGCAGCTCCCAGCAGCCTGGCAGTAGGGATGGAAAAAATGAGTAGTTGGTGGTTAAGGTTTTGCATGGTAAGAGCCAGGGGGTAAGCAAATCGTCGGATCTCTGGGGAAGTACACCAGCAGCTCCCAGCAGCCTGGCAGTAGGGATGGAAAAAAATGAGTAGTTGGTGGTTAAGGTTTTGCATGGTAAGAGCCAGGGGGTAAGCAAATCGTTGGTATAGGCTAGAGAGGAAAGGAAGTGAAAATAAGAGGTTGCCAGAGAGAAACTAAAAGGGTTGAACACTTATTGAAGGCCCACTACGGCATTGGCGATATGTAGGGAAACAGAAGTACAAAGATAGAGCAGTAGTGCCCAAACCAGGCTGTGTCTCAGAATTGGGCTGAATAAAAATACAGACTCCCTGGCCTCATTCCTGGGGTCCAGTAGGTCCAGGGCAGAGAGTTGCATGTTGACTCTTACACAATCAGATTTGGAAGCCACTTGGCCCAATGGAAGAAGCAGACGAGTAAACAGACATATGGAATACAGACAGTGTGAGAAGCCCATGATCCTGGTCTCTACAGGGTGCTGAGGGCTTGGAGGTGGGAATGATGAGGGGATGACAAGGAAAAGTTCCTACAGAAAGTGGGCTTGTGCTTGAGTGTGACCAATGAACGGGAATTAGCCAAAGAGGGGAAGGTGCCAGACAGCGTTCCAAGCACAGGGAACAGCATGTGCAAAGTCAGGACGGCGTCTGTGGGACTCGGAATCATTTGGCGTGGCCGGAGCACGGGTGTAAACAGGGGAGTGGTGAGATGTCTCAGAAGGAAGCAAGAACCAGATTGTTTTGAGCCTTGCTCACCGTGCTCCACTTTCCTTCAAAAGAGCATTTCTCTGGAACAGCCAAGGGACGCCTAAGAGGCCAGGAATCCTGACTTCCACAATAAATAACTTAGAAAGCAGGCTCCTCCGGGCCCCATGGGCTGGTATAATGCATCAGACGTGATCTTTGCAGACCACTAGGTGGTGAACAGTATTTTTGCTCTGACTGGAAACTAAACATTCACAGATTTTTAGTTATTTATTTGCTTTTAGGGAAAGGCATCTGTCCTAAGCTCAGAGAGAATTATTGAAGGAGCCTTCCTTCTGGGCTCTGAGCCAAAAACCAGGATAAGAGACAGCCTGAAGTGATCAAACTTAGAGTACATGGACATTGTGGAGAGATGTTTTTCCCCCAAATGGTTTCTCCTCCTTCCTTCCCTGAGCCTGAAAGCCTGAAGTAAACTCCCACACCCTCTCTCTCCCTCCTTATTCTCAGAACTCTCCAGGCATATATTCAAAGATAAACCGCACAAACACATACATTCCATTTGCTTAGCAAACCAAAAGGTCGTGTTTGGGGCTATGCAAGTTACACTCTACCCACTTAACTTTCTGCAGAGTCTCCAAAATAGAGTAAATCTGGAATATTCTAAAAAGTCAGAGCAACTTTACTCTAAAAGAAAACATACATTGCCTGGAGGGCAACCTAGGACTTGACCATCCCAGACCAGTGTCATTGCCCAAAGAGGACTCAAGGCTCATTCTGTGATCCCACTTCAATGCTCCAGGCTAGAGAATGCAGTCCTGATAATGAAAAGGAAAACCAGGCTCTCCCAGCCAGCCTGCGATAGCAGCTGGAGCACAAGACGCTGTGGCCTGCAGAGACCTAGGGACTCAGGAGCCAGGAAGAAAGCAGGACACCGTCCCATGCCATCTCTCAACACAGAGGAGTATTCATCCCGAGAACTAGAAAAGAAGCTGGAAGGGGAGGAGGAAGGATCAAGGAGGAAGGCAGCATCTTGCCGTCTGAAAGCACAAGCTCCTGGCCCGACCCATAGTTAAACCTTATCCAATACCCTGCCAGCCAAGGGGTGTCCTCATTAAGCAACGAGGAAAACAGAGGCTAAGCCCTAGAGGTCTGCAGCTCTACGTGACCCTGGGGATCAGCTCTCCAACTGCAAAGAGGAATTCCTTGTCCAAGGACAGAGAAACCATCTCCCGTTCTTAGTTGTTACAGTCTCTTTTTCTAGCCCTGCTGGCGCTGTGGCCAAAATGAGCTTTCCACTAAAAAGAGTTAAGCTTCTGGAAGTGCCAATTGAATGCTCTCAGATTTAAACCTGCCGAGGGGGTTGGAAAAGTCTTCAGTAATGAAGGCAGGAGTGATATGAGGGCCTGGGCTGGGAACCTGCACCTCCCATTTTGGCACGCAGGGTCTGGGTAGGTACATGTAGTGCCCAGGCACTGGAAACCATAAGAACGTTCATCGTGGTTAACAGAAAAGTGAGGAGTTGCTGTATGTGGGGCATTGGGCCAAGCACTTCCCACACATGATGTCATTTACTCACTGCGAGGGGGGTAACAGAAAGGCCATGTAGGATGGGAAGAAGCCACCGAGCATGGCAGAGATGCCAGGAAAGAACCTTGCAGCATGAGAGCTGAAGGGTGCTTAGTGACTATGTTAGTTTGCCAGGGCTGCAATAACAAAGCACCACAGGCTGAGTGGTTTAAACAACAGAGACTCATTGTCTCACAGTTCTGGAGGCCAGAAGTCCAAGATCAAGGTGTCAGCAGGGTTGGTTCCTTCTAAGGGCTGTGAGGGAGAATCTGCTGCAGGCCTGTTGCCTGGGCATGTAGCTAGCCATCTTCTTCCCAACGTCTGATTAAATAGCCTTCCATCTATTTCATGTCTCTGTCCATTTCTTTTCATAAGGACATCAGTCTTATTAGATTAGAGCCTGCCCTGCTGATCCCATTTTAACTTGATTACCTCTGTCAAGACTGGTCTCCAAATAAAGTCACATTCTGTGGTACTGGAGTTAAGACTTCAACATATGAATCAGGGCACAATTCAACTCACAACAGTGATATCTAGCCCAATCCTCTCCTTTAAAAAAATGAGGATATTGAAGTCTCAAGTGTGAAAGTGACTTGCACAGAGTCACACAGCAAGCTGACAAAACTAAGTCTAGACCCAGGTCTTTGGGGGCCCTCTGAGCCTTGAGCAGACTTCCCCAGGAGTAGCAGCATTCTCTGCTTTTGGAAGCCCCTTCCCCGAGAAGGGAATTCCTGAGCTTGGGCAAGTCTGGGAAGCAACCAGTTGAATCTCCATAGGCCTGTGAGGACACGTGAAAATTCTCTTACCAACCAATATTTGGAAAAGACTCTAAAATGCCCTAGTGGAAGGAGCCCTGTTAATGGAACTTACTATAAGTACCAGGTCTTATTTTCAATGGCCAGGCCCCTCATTAAGGAGGCAGAAATCAGTCAGTCATGCAGAGCTCTGCTCCTTCCTTGCAGCCTGCAACAGCACAGTTAGCCCCATTCTTCCCTCTCTTTGGGCCTGCCTTTGCCTAGGGCTGGCGAGAAGGCTGGTAGGTCTCCATTTTGCAATCTGTTGTGAGAACTCACTAAGAAGGTGCTTTCGAAAGCCTCATGCAACTTGCAGGAGTAACATAGGCGTAAAAGCCTTGCTCTTGCAGCTTCAAAAACAAGGAGGCAGAAATTGAGATTGAATATAGCACAGAAGCGTGGTTGACATCAAACCACAGATTCGATAGACTGCAGCGAAGGAAGTGAAAAGTTCACCTTGTCCTTCGCTGTAACCGAGGGCAGCTCATTTTGCAGAGGTTTGCTTTTTTTTTTTTTTTTTTTAATTTTTCATTCAATAAAAATAGCTCGGTGGGACAACATATTATAGCATTCGTGGAAATACAAACTAGGAACCACATCACAGGATGTTCTGCTCCAGCCTTGGCGCTGGTTCCCCAGGCAGCTCCAAGTTCCTTCTGATTTATGCAGCAGCAGTGGAGGCCCTTGCCTGGTCCCAGGTGGGGTCCGGCCTTCAGAGAGGAAGGGAGGAGGTGGCATAGAGGCACCAGCTGTTTCCCTTGCGTCAGGGCCAAGACCCTCGCCTTGGCTAGAAAACGGCTTTGTCCCCTGTGTCTGCCTGCTGCACTGTAAAAAGTTTCCATCACAAAGGGTTGATTCAGGAAACCAAGGTTAGAGGCGAACAGGTCTTATTTGAAAATGGTGAAACCAGGCAAGGCCTTGGGCTTCCTGCATTGATTGCTCTCCTGGGGCTTGGGACCAGCCAGCGGAGTGGGGTGGGGCAGCATGCAGGTTACAGGATGTGAAAGTGGGGACTGAGGTTAGGAAAAAGAATAAAAAGCTGAGTGCAGAACACACCCAGCAGAGGCCATGTGCAGTTCTCTTCTTCAGGGTTTCCTGTGGGTACACTGAGAACATTGTGTTCTGGCTGTGAACTTAACCAGCTGAGCCTGCTGCACATTCGGCCCCTGGGTCCTAGTGCCGCCTGTCTACTAGCCTCGGCCCTGGCTCGCCTGCACCTGTGTGAAGCCCCCTGGAGGGCCCATTTCCACTGTGTTCTTCCTCGTGGGTGAGGCCCCCAGTGAACAGACTGTGAGCACTTACATTCTGACCCATCCCGCATTTCTGAAGCATCTTTGAGGGCTAGGCACTGTCACTTAGTAGCATTTCCTGTCTCTCATAACAAAACATGCTTCAGAGGACAAAACTGAGGCTCGGGGAAGCAGGGAGAAACATCCAACAACAGTGGTTATTAAGGGTTTTTTGGATGCAGGTCTTCCCGTTGCTTAAGGGCCAACTGGTTTTGAGGCATTATTTCAAGCCCTTGAGATGAGTTTGAGCCTTTGTCTTCAAGTTTCCTCTCCAGATGAGGTTGAGAATAGCTGCTCTCTTAATGCAGCTAGAAGCTCAGGCAGGTGGCGCAGAGCTGTCCAGAGGAGCCCAAGCCCTGTCCTGCCCAGAGCCTGGGCATTCCACCCTCTGCAGGAGCTCCCTCGAACTGCAGCCACATCGGGCCCTGGATTGTTCTGTGCTGTGTATGGTCCTACAATTCAGAGGCATATGCCAGGCCCCATCCTGGGCAGCCAAGAATCAATGAGCCAGCAGAGAGGAGGAGGGGACTTAGGAAGGGAAGGAGGCTCTCTGGTTAGAAAAGATTTTTACAGTTTTTTGGTTTTTTTTTTTTAAAAAAAGATGACCGGTAAGGGGATCTCAACCCTTGGCTTGGTGTTGTCAGCACCACGCTCAGCCAGTGAGCTAACCGGCCATCCCAATATAGGATCTGAACCCGTGGCCTTGGTGTCATCAGCACCGCACTCTACCGAGTGAGCCACGGGCCGGCCTCGGTTTTTAAAGTGAGTTCTGGATTATCAATTTCCCTACTAGATTTGTAAGCTGAACCCGTGGCCTTGGTGTCATCAGCACCGCACTCTACCGAGTGAACCATGGGCCGGCCTCGGTTTTTAAAGTGAGTTCTGGATTATCAATTTCCCTACTAGATTTGTAAGCCTCTTTTTCCAAGTCATCGTTGTATCCTGTCCAACCACACCTTTTGCCTTGTGTGTACAAGGTCCTTGATCAACAGTTGTCGAATGACCTGAATGAGAGTCACTCACTGGAAGGCCATTCCTCCAGCTACCGATCACAGTCATTCAATAACAACTGCACACTGAACGCCTACTCTGTACTAAGCACCGACTGAGATAATGGACACACAATTGCCAAAAACACATGTACAAACAAAGGAAACACAGCCATAGTCTGTGCCCCTCCTAGAGATCACAGCCCAGGGGAAAGGAAGACGTTCAGTAAGTAAGAATAATCACAAGGACTCATGGTTATCCTAGCAGAAGTCCAGAGTGTTGTGGGCGAGCACAGAGCAGGGAGACCTCACAATGAGGGCCCAGGACATTTCCTTTAGGAAGAGATCTTTAAGCTGAGACCCAAAGGGGAAGTTCCCAGATGAACGCTGGGAAAAGCAGTTCCGGCAGAGCTAACAGAGAGTGTGAAGCTCTGGAATTTAGAGAGCAGGTGGCTTATTGAAAGAACTGAGAGAAGTCTTCTAAGTCTTCTGAATTCCAGCAGCAGGAAAATCTTCTAACCCTCACGCCAGGGGAGGACCCAAGCATTGTTATTGCCTCAGACCCCAGTCCTGGGAAATAGGAGGATGGCTGGGATACACTGAGGCAGGAAGGCCACTGGTGTGCCTGTGAGGGGCAGGGACCACTCCGGACACGGGGACTAAAATACTGGGCAGATCACTTCCCACCTCTCTCTGGACCTAAGTGTTCATGCTTTCTAGATCCTTCGTGTGTAGCACAACGTCTGCCACTCAGGCCTTCTTGAATTAATGAATGACTGTAGCTTCTCTCTGTAAAAAGATCCCTTCCAGTGCTGAAATTCTGGGTCTGAGGCCCACCGTCATCTTGCCCAGGATTCTTTGAGCAACAGAAGCGCCATGAAAGGAAGGAGCAAAGGGCCCAGCACACCTACAGCAAACACATGTTAAATGAATAAGAGAATGCTTTCCCTGAAATCACTGTAAAAATACTGGCTAATCCTTGCTTCCCAGCAGCTGCTCTGATCTCCATCGCTCCTAACTCTGTGCAATCATTATTACCCACCGACTTCACAGGCAGATGCCAGGTATAGTGGTGAAAATGAACCCGAGGTCCTGCCTTTAGTGTTCCAGCCTGGAGGAAGAAGATCTAAGCACGGAGTTGAGAGGTAGTCTAAGAAAGAAAGAAAGGACTAAGATTTCCACAGTCTGAAAATTAACACATACTCTCTTGTAAAACCAAACCTGCCAGATGTTCCGCCCCACTCCTGTTAGCAGCTAGAACTCACCAGGGCTGGCTGGCAGAGCTCTGGAAATGGGCAAGTGCTCCCTGAGCCGCCATATTCCCTGCTTGCCCTGAGTCAGGCGGCTACACTGGGGGCAAGAGTTCCCAGCCGGGCACACCTTCAATGCATTTTGCCTCTCCTGTGGGTTTCCAGGCCAGCCCGCAGAAGCCTGATTCATCCACAACCGCACCGAAACATAGAATTAATTCCGGCTATACCCTGGGTGAGCTAGGCTATTATGGCAACCAAACCACCACTTACAGCATTATTTCGATGGGAAAATGTGTTCTGAGCTCCAAGCAACCCAATTACAAGTGGGACATAGGCACACCCAGGCTCAAATCCCAGTTTTAACACTTCCTAACCATGTGCTCATGGGCCAGGCACCATCCTCCCCAGCCTCAGTTTCGTGCTTTGTAAAAGAATACCTCCTTTAGGGCCGGCCCGTGGCTCACTCGAGAGAGTGCGGTGCTGATAACACCAAGGCCACGAGTTCGGATCCCATATAGGGATGGCCGGTTAGCTCACTGGGTGAGCGTGGTGCTGACAACACCAAGTCGAAGGTTAAGATCCCCTTACCGGTCATCTTTTTGAAAAAAAAAAAAAAGAATACCTCCTTTAGAAGGTTCTAGTGCAGACTAAATGGACACCTACGCAAAGGCCGCAGCTGCTCATGGCACATAGGGGCTTTTGCGGAGAGATCCTGGAGACAAGACTCCAAGTGCGGTCCTTCTGAGGGTCCTTATCCAACTCTGCGTAGTGGTGGTATTAGCACTGGACTCGGCTCAGAGCAAGTGTTTGTGAGATAAATGAGCTGCTGTCTTAGAAATCACAGAACATTCTTCTATCTTTGACCTTCTGCAGGGCTTTTACTGGCTTAGCTGAGCCAAGAACCAGCTCCCTCTCCCCGCTCTCCATGAACAGCATTGTTCTGGCTTCCTCTGCTCTGAGTCCTGGGAAGGGACTTAGCCTCTGGAAGGGGCCAGAAGTCCTGGCCTTTCACCCTGGGCCTGGCACAAAGCAAGCAGGAGGAGGGTGCACACCCGGGCGGTGGGGCAGGGCACAGCGCCTGCCCGGGTGGAAGGCAGACCTCCTCCTGCCCCACCGGGGTCTGGCTTTGGCCCCTCCTTGATCTGTTTGTTTCCTTGCTGCAGCCAGAACGGTCTGTACCCAGAGAATGGTGCGAACGGCCAAGGAATCCGTAGGGTCCTAAAAGTCGCCCTTTTCCTTTCCTTGCCCTTGTTCCCCCAAAGTCAGGGTTTCCTGGCCTTGGACTCATTGTCACCTGCCCAGAGTCCCTGGCACTGTGGAGGTCAGTCACCTCGAATAAGCCTCCCCTACACTGCACTGTGCTTCCCACGTTCCGTACTCTCCCCCCCACAGGTGCCACTGTCCCCACAGCCTCCCCTGTATTTCAGGTCCTGTCAATCTCTCAACACTTCCTCCGTCTGCAGGACTTCTCGTTGGGGCTCCACTGCTCCACCCCCACTCCACCTCCTTGCCCATCGCCCCCAATCCTGCAATAGTAAAAAACAAAAAAATTCTTGTGAAAGTAATATGTGCTTATGGTAAAAATCCAGTAGTGCAGAAGGCATGAAGTGGAAAAGTAAAAGCCTCTCCTTCCCCTCCATCCCTCAGAGATAACCTCCGAGAGCAGTTTCTCCAGTATCCTTCTAGATGTTTTCTCAGCATGTTTAAGTATGTGTGTCTGCAGGGGAGTGTCCTCTTCTCCCTGCACGATGGCATTATAGCACACAAATTGTTCTGCTACTTATTCTGTTCACCTAACAGTGTGTCTTGGACATCTTTCTAAAACCTCCCTCCCTCTTCTTAACTCCCACATAATTTTCCATTATCGGGATGTAGTGTGATTTATTTAACTGTTTTCTTACCAGAGCTACTTAGGTGGTTTTCAGTTTGCGCAGTCATTATCTCATCAGCTCCCTACCTCAGGTCTTCACACCACTGCTAGATTCCAGCCCCGAACTTGATTCCACTCCCAGCTTAAACATTTGCCTTGTGCTAGGGTTCCTCACGAGGTGACGAGGTGACTTACCTGCCCCCAAAAGCTCCTCGAGGCAGGGTGTTGCCATGGAGCTCCTGGCAAGGAACTCTCCAAACCTGTCAACTCAGCAGTTTTGGAGCCAGTCTTAGTGCTGCCCTCAGGAAATGTACTGAGGTTCTTAGGCCACAAGGCTCCTCATTCTTTCTCTCTTTACATACATATTTACTGGGAACTCCATGGGCTGGGCTTGTGCAGGGCATTGGGAGATCCAGGATGAAACTGATACACACTCTGGCCTCCTGGAGCAGGCAGCTTAGTGGGAAAGTCAAGCATTAGACACCCACACAGATAAATACATTTATAATTTCAAATGGAATGAGTACTTTCCAAGGAAAGAACAGAGGAAAAGAAGGGATGGGGAAAATCAAGGAAGGCCTCTCTAAAGATGTAGCAAGGTGCGTTAGAGAGATGCCAGCATGTGTGGGATCTGGTTCCCATTCTGGGCCTCCCTGGACACTTCCCCTTTAGTCTCCTCAAATGCACAAGAAGGGACATCCCCCTTTCAGTTTTAACTTTCTGTGACAATAATAAATGCTATCACAGTTCAGAGGAAGCAGAGTTCTCCACTGCCTGGAAGGGGTCAGGGGAGATTTCTTGCTGATTCCACATTGACCTTGAGCCCCATGTGGGCTCTAGTTTCATTCAATTCTGAGTCAGGTACCCCTTTAGCATATGTTATATGTATCTAACACTAGAAAGGGGTGTGTTAGGGGGAGTTGTGATGGGGGGGTGTTTAAAGATTTAAAATACATCGTGACCTCTGAAGGAGTTTATTATCTGATGGGGCATCAGACCCAGGATAGGATCATTTCAATAGAAGTTACTGAGAGAGAACAGAGCAGCTCATCCACAGCCACGTGGACTGAGCACTGGCTTCAAGGCAAGCAGGCTTGGCTGGACTCCCTGCCCTGTACTCCCTAGCAGGGGAACATGGAGCTTCCCAAGTCTGTTCCAGAAGGGCCTCCTGAAGAACCTGAGCTTGAGACAAGCTGGGAGTGTGAGTCGCAGCATCATAAAGTGGGAGGGCATCTGGGAAGAGTAATTGGTGTGACGGTAGAGCAAGCTGGAAGGGAAGCCACTTGAGACCACAGAGAAATGGCATCCCACAGGGCACAGGAAACCTGGGCAAAGTCAATTATACCAGCTTTGAAAGAAAAATCCAAGTGAAAAAGAGTGGGTTAAGAAGGGCAGGCGCCCCCATTCTTCTCTGGGGCCAAGGATTTCATGCCTTAGAGGGGGCCCCAGATGAAAGAAGACAGCAATCTGCTGTCACCTCTGCCAGTCTCACTTCCAGGTCTTTGTGTCTCCCTTTAGTGTGATTAAAAATACTGTAAATTATATGCTTATACTCTGTTGATGTTCTCTTTATGATCCACCTTATGTAGCTGTATATATTTTGCCCATCTACATACATATTACTGTGCAAAGTTGTATACACAAAGCCATGCATGCTGTACTTTATGGAAAATTTAAGAGCGTTTCAGAGGTAATTAAAACCATATGTGATTTTCCCCTCCTTGGCTGTGGGAGGGAGATGAATCCAGAGATAGGCAAGGGCCTACCCTGGAGGTTTGCTACACAGAGGTAAGGAACCAGACTTGCTCTAAAGGCAATGGGGAGCTATTAAAATGTTTGGAGAGGGAGGCCCTAGTGAGGCTGAACAATGATAAGATAAACAGAAAGTTCCAGGCTCTTCTTGTTTTCACCTAAGTGGTGCCTCTACAATCAGGGCAGTAAATCCCAAACCAATTCTGTCCACACCTCATCTTCCTGCCTCACTTGCTCCAACTGTAAAGGAAAGCCATTGCGTGGGGCTGTGGGAGCACGGGGTCAACCTTGGCCAGCAATGAGGACAAAGGCTGAGGGGCTTCAGGGGCTTTAGGCCAGCCTCAGCAAAACCAGAGACATTGCTGTCAAATCTGGACGTCATTCTCTGCCTCCAGAGCTGAGCAACTCTGGAGTTGGTACAACAGGGCTGGGATCCTCTTCCATGTGGCGAGAGCTTGGGGATACTTCTGCAGGCCTACTGATGCCCTTCTGTCCAGGCCCAGATAATCTTAAAACATCCCAGGCAAGTGAGGCTAAACACCTCATTGTGCAGCCTTAGCAAATGCAGCAGTTGCACCAAGTGCTAAAGAAAAGCTCCCATAATAAACACGTGTGATAATAAAAAGATAAAGAGGCAAAATAGGTATGTAGGTCAGCTCAAAAATAGCCACCCATCCACTTGACCTGGGTAACCATTTGCGGCCAGGTGGGTACAAAGGGTTTCCTTGCTCCCCCTCCCAAGCTGATCTTCCCTGCTCTTTTCAAGGTTGCCTTAAATAAAAGTCCCTCTCTGCACAAGCTGGAGGTGGCCCGGGCAGTTCTGGACTTCAGCCCTACAGAGGCAGACCCAGCTCCCTGCATCCCTTCCACCAGATAGATCCTGGGGTCAAGGGCACAGAGGCTTGGCCTCTCTGACGTGGGTTCTTGGGGCTAAGTCAGGGTTTAGGGTGGTGACTCACGGACCTTCCCCCCCGCATCTAAGGTTTTACGTGCACCCGGGCAGCCTCCCCCACCCCAACAGAAGCCGCTTTGTTGGCAGGGCCCTGTGCAGGAAAGTTACAGCCTCGGGGTTATGAGGGCCTCCGCGGCCCCTCCCACCCGCCCTCTCCCCGCACTCTTCCCCCTCGGGCCCTCAACAGAAAGGGGACGGCCCCCGCTGCCCTCCCCCCACCGCCCTGCCCCCACCCAGCAGCTGGTCCCCGAAGCGCTGAGCTCAGCATCTCCGCGCTCTGGCCGCCTTCCTCCCGGACGGTGGGAGGAGCCTCCTTATCCGGGTGGGCGGGGCCAGGGTCAGCCCCGCCCTCCTCTGGTCCCACTCTCTCTCCAACCTCCTCCCTTCCCCCAGCCGCACGTTCTCCAAGTCACGTCCCCGCTTACCCCCAGGAGGGGGTAGGCGGGGGCAGGACCCCCCCAAGTCAGCTGCTCGTCATCTGTCACCTCAGCGGCTGAGCTCCCTTGAGGGCGCACCTCGGCTGTGGGGGGAGGGGAGAAGAAGCGG
>NW_007728737.1:204380-208091 GCF_000696425.1 Galeopterus variegatus | reverse complement strand
AGAAGAAGCGAGGGGGGGGGTCTTCCCTTCCCCCATCCCGGCTGGACCCGGACAAGCTTCTGCACACAGCGGGGAAGTCAGTTAAACTCGTGTGCACCAGTTGCCAGAGTCTAGAAGTTTTTGTGTTTCTCTGCGTGTTTTTTACATACAAAATGATTCAGCAGTGGCTCTTGGGGGCTGGGTGCCTATGCCAAAATCTGTTTCTTTGTGAGTTACAGTTGGGACAACTGGAGAGCCAAAGGGCTTCTCTTCTCCTGCATCACTTCCCAGACTGCCAGTCCTAGAGGACATCAGAGCTCTCAGGGGGAGGATACCGGGAGGGGGGATGTGGTGACAGAATCACTGTCACTTCTGAGACTGAGGGTGCTGAGCTAAAGGGAAACCCCTCAGGTTTTAGTCTGACTTGCCATTTGAGTCAGCACTGCTGGGCCTTGCTGAATTTTGCAGATGGAGAACCTGATCAGATAAAACAATCCCAGAGAAAGTTTCTGGTGTCAACAACTCCATAGCATTGCAGGCGTTCACGCCACATGTTCTACACTACCCCCTTATATCTGTCCCTCCTTCCCAGCCTTTACAGTCACCTTTAGCCAGTGGCCTGGGGTCAAGGAAATGAGCCTAGATCTAGAGTCCTGGCTCCAGCCTGCCAACTGGCTCTGTGACCTTAGGCAGGTCACTGCATCTGTGGGAACCTCAGTTGTCTCACCTGTAAAGTGATGAGCTCTATCCTGCCTACATTTGCTACACAAATATTAGTTGTTTTTAATTCATAGTTATGAAAATCTTAAAGGTTATGGAAGTGTTTTTAAAATCATGAAGAGCTCCATAAGGGTCAAAGATGTTTGTGAGGAGGTGACAAAATTGCCAAGTGGACCTGGCAGCTCCCATCACCTGCTCGCCAAGGAAATTTAGAGAAAGGCCAAGGATGCATAGACTTGAGTTTCCCAAGCTTTTGACTAGTCAAGCCACTGGAGATAAAAAAAAAAAAAATGCACTTCAGAGTGAGGTTAGAGGCTTGGCAGAGAGGCAAGGAAGTGGTACCAAGCTAGGGAAAAGAAAGTTCCCGAGGATCGAGTGAGGCCTAACTCCCAGGAGAGAGGGAGAGGGAGACTGAGATCATGGGCCCCTCCTAAGGCTCCTGCCTGCAGCTCTATTCCTTGTCCATAAAGTGGGTAGCTGGGAGCTGGAAAAAGGTTCTTTCTACTGACAGAAGAATCTGAAGGTGAGAGGGACAACTCTTCTCTCTGCTGAGCACTGTAAGCTAACCCTACTCACCACAGCCTCTTGGAATACCCAGAGGCTGGACAGGTCCTCCTGGTCTCTTCTTTTCTAAAAACAAAAAAGTGAGCTCATTTCACTGTCCAGGCAGGTGGTGAGCCTGGATTCAGGCCTACTGTGACAGCTCCTGATCATCCTTGTCACTACACACACACACTTTGATGAACAAAGCCCACCCTGACCCTGCTTCTCTCTTTGATATATGGGGATTGGAACCCTCAAAAGGCAAAAACACTGAAATGACTGGAACATCCATGTGTTTCTAACTTCTCAGGCAGGCCTCTTCCAGACAGTCCAAGCCCGTCAAGCCAGGCCTGGACTTTTTGGAAAAGCAGCTCCATGGAACTTATCATATCTTTTTCCTTTGTTATGATCTCTGTGGAGGTTGAAGAGGCCTTTGAGATTCTCTAGTTCAGGTTTTCAAAACTGGGGTATGAAAATCCCAACATAACATGAAGCCACAGGATAAACCCAGTGCATGGGGCTGGCTGGTTAACTCAGTTGGTTGGAGCCCAGCTTTGTAGTACCAAGGTCAAGGGTTTGGATCCCCAAACCAGCCAGCCGCCAAAAAAACCAGAAACACTGTGTATGTTTCTTCCCCTCCCCCATCCCCCTTCTCCCTTTTGGTGCATGTTTCTTTTTATTAAAAGTTCTGTTGTTTTTTTCCTCTGGAGGGAGGAATTAAGTAATTTAACTAGTAAGTAATTTAAAAGTTTGTTACTAAAATTAACACAGATAAAATATGTAATAGAATGCAAAATTTCATTATTTTGAGTAAAAATACTGGGCTTCAGAGACATGTTACGCTTCCTGGGGGCTGCTTTGGGGCGAGACGAGACGCATTCATGCTTAGTGGCCAAAAAGCCTGGAACTCAGATCTGCTGACTCCTGTCGTCTGACCCCACAGGGCGTGGATAGCCTTGGGAAGCTGGGAGCCATTTAGCTTAGGCTTCAGTTACTAACTAGAGGGAGTGGTGTTTCTAGCCCTCCCCTGACTTCATTATTTTCTTTCCTCACAAGGGTTCAGAACCCAGGATGGGAGAGAGACCCTCCTAAGCTGGACTGGAAGCAGATGGGATTCCTTCCTGAGAGCCAGTGGGGTGGGTTAGGGAGAAAAGAGACCAGTGCCCTGAAGTCAGGACAAGGTTCCAAGCCGGGCTGGGTCCCCAGGACAACTCTCTTGACCATTATGGCTTGGTGGGAAATGAGATGAGTGGGCGGCATGAAGTCTGGTTGGTTACCCTCCCAGGTCTCAAGACCCCTAACCCCTCGCATGGGTGGTTTATCAAGCCAGCTCTCTGTAGGGTTCCCACTGCCCCTGCCCTGTCCCCAGAGGATATGACATCTTATGAAATCTAGGACCCCAGCAGAACTGCCCGTGTAAGCTCATTGTTACCATGCAGCTGGGCCTCCTCTGGGCAGCTGCACACCCTCACCCACCCCTAACTCACGCCCACCTGTCCCCCAGTGGGAGGCCTGTTGGTAGGCTGGGGAGACAACCCAGCATTCATTCCACGCCCCAAGTAAAAATGAGCATCAGAATCACATGGACAACTTTTGTACCAAAGAACCCCACCCAGCCCTACCTGATCAGAATGGGGTTTGGGGAGATAAGACTCTCAAGCTCCTCAGATGACTCTAATTATTAGACTTGAAAGCCCCTGGTTGAGGGAAGGACTACTGGCCTCTCTGAGCTTCAGTGTCCTCGCCTGTAGAACGGCACTATATTTGTTCCTCCGGGTACATTTAGAAAACAGATTTTATTTTTTTGGCGGCTGGCTGGTACAAGGACCAAACCATGGACCCTGGTGTTATCAGCACCACACTCTCCCAAGTGAGCCACGGGATGGCATCCTTTTGAAATCACCCTTTACTGAGGTGGAAAGAAAGGAGTTGGGAGTGACCTGTGTGGGTGTGTCTTCCTGTTCCCCAGGAGAGAAGATCAGAAATTAATCCATCAGAGGACTGTTCACTCTTCTCACCAGGCTGACTGGGCTGGGGACATCTGAGGCCAGCAGGAGATAAGACTCAGGGTATTTTTCTTTATATAAAAAATATTTCAGGAAAATGTGGAATGCTGGCCTACTGAAAACAGAGTTTTGTTTTTTTTTAAGTGGATATTCATAAGCAAAATAATCCAGAGCCAGTTTGGAAAGGTCAGTTCATTAGGAATCATTCATTCGTTCAACAAACATCATCGCAGACTATGTGTCCAGGGTGTGCCAAGCACTTTTTTCGTTCACTGTCTTATTCTGTTAATAAAACAGCTTCTCTCAAACGGGAAAGACTGTGTTAATGGGCGCTGGGTAATTTTGTTTCCTTTTAAAAGAAATCCATTAATGTTGTCTCATTGTGTTTTTTAAAAATGATGAGAAAAGGACCACAGTTCTGGGCTTGGAGGTGTTTCCCAGAGTGGGTTCCAGGGTAAACAAC
>NW_007728737.1:185028-204370 GCF_000696425.1 Galeopterus variegatus | reverse complement strand
GTTGTTTACCCTGGAACCCACTCTGGGAAACACCTCCAAGCCCAGAACTGTGGTCCTTTTCTCATCATTTTTAAAAAACACAATGAGACAACATTAATGGATTTCTTTTAAAAGGAAACAAAATTACCCAGCGCCCATTAACACAGTCTTTCCCGTTTGAGAGAAGCTGTTTTATTAACAGAATAAGACAGTGAACGAAAAAAGTGCTTGGCACACCCTGGACACATAGTCTGCGATGATGTTTGTTGAACGAATGAATGATTCCTAATGAACTGACCTTTCCAAACTGGCTCTGGATTATTTTGCTTATGAATATCCACTTAAAAAAAAACAAAACTCTGTTTTCAGTAGGCCAGCATTCCACATTTTCCTGAAATATTTTTTATATAAAGAAAAATACCCTGAGTCTTATCTCCTGCTGGCCTCAGATGTCCCCAGCCTAGTCAGCCTGGTGAGAAGAGTGAACAGTCCTCTGATGGATTAATTTCTGATCTTCTCTCCCGGGGAACAGGAAGACACACCCACACAGGTCACTCCCAACTCCTTTCTTTCCACCTCAGTAAAGGGTGATTTCAAAAGGATGCCATCCCGTGGCTCACTTGGGAGAGTGTGGTGCTGATAACACCAAGGCCGCAGGTTCAGATCCCTATATAGGGATGGCCGGTTCACTCGCTTGGGAGAGCGTGGTGCTGACAACACCAAGTCAAGGGTTAAGATCCCCTTACCGGTCATCTTTTAAAAAAAAAAAAAAGGATGCCGTCTACTACAGTACTCCAAGCACGTCATATAACCACCTTGATCTGGTGTCTTTAAGGCTCTGGGCAAATGAAAAGCTTAAACAAAGGGAAGGGAAGGCCCGAGTTCAGGCCTTGAAAGCCTACTCTATTCTGCAGCTGTCTTTAAATGGTCCCCTAATCTGAGTCCCCAAATTTTTTATCCATAAATTTGTCCCCAGAGGTGGGTCTTCCACCTGTAAAATGGGGTTGGGGGTGCAAGGCTTGGATTCCGGGTCCTTTACAGTTCTAAGTCTTGGTTTGCCCGGATGGCGTGTGAATCAGCCTTTTTTAAAAAGTGGGGTGGGGATAGGGGGCTGGGGATGGCAGTGGTCTGACTTCTCTGGCAAGTGTCATTTGTCACGCGCAGGCCTACCCTGAGGCGAGGCCCGCCTGTCTGATCTGGTTAGGTGCCTGCCCTCCCAGGGGCCCCAGCGTCTGATGTAAGTTTGGTTCCCTCTTCCATCAGGGTGCCGGTGTCCTAGATTGATAACCCTTTAAAGAAATAAAGGTCGAGTCCGTCCGAACCTCTTCCCACCCTCAGCAACCATTATCAGCCCCCGAGCACCACTGCCAGGCCAGATTTCCTGTGGTCTCGCCTGAATGACGACATAGGGTATGGCCATTGCACTCCGAGGCTTTTCCGGAGCTCTCGGTGCTCGGTCCTGATGCAACTCTCCGGTTCTTTTACACAAAGCGCTATGGCCGGAGGGGCGCTAGGACCCCGCGGACGCCGGGGACTCTCGGACGCAGCGGGCGGGGAAGGCCCGGCTGAGCTGCTGTGGGTCTGCAGGGCCTGCGGCTGAGTCAGTGTGTCGGTCTGCTTAGGGCTCCTGTTCTCAGCCCGTGGCCCAGGCGCTGTGAACCCCGGGCCCACCAGCACTCCTCTAACCACCCTCCCCGAGCCTTCTCCTTGGGAGCAGTTGGGGGTGTGAGCGGATAGGGCTTGGGGGCCAGGCTCTTACGGGGACGCTGGTGCCCCATTAACCCGTCCCCTGGGGATGTAGTTAGTACAGGCGGACAGGCAGCTAGGGCAGCAGGGAAGGGAGCCCGGAGCTGCCCAGTCCTTGCACTCCATCCCCATATCTCGACCCTTCCCAAGGCAGGGATAGCAGGGGACAGGTGCGCGAGGGCCGGCCGGGTTAACGTCTGCTCCACGGGCGTCCACCCGTGCGCCCAGCTGTGTCCGGCTCTCAGGCTCCCAGACGCTGGGGCAACCGTTCTCCCTGCCCGCCGCTCCCTCTAGTTCCCCTGCCTCTCGGCGCAGCGCGGTCACGGGCCATCCCCTCCCCCAGCAACGCGACCCTATAATAAACAAGTCTTTTCCTTGATCCTCCCCTGCCGCGAGCGCCCTCGGGGACTTTGGCAGCTGCAGCCGCCGCGGATCCCTTCCAGAAAGGGGGCGTGGCCGCGACTCGGGGTTCGGTCAGGAGGGCTCCAGGGCTCATTGGGGGCGGGGCCGGGTCGCTGTCACCGGGCAGGAGAGAACGTTGCGAACGTGCGCCCGGAGCCCATTGGTCGAGGCGGGCCACACTCCCGGGTCTGGATTGGGCCGCGGCGCGAAGGGGCGTGGCCTCGCCACGCTGGTCCTTATAGGCTGCTCGGCGCGGGTGCTGGGGATCGCAGCAGGCCGAGGGGGAGGTGCGGGTGGGTGGAAGGGAGAGGTCTGGGCTGAGCTCGGGGGTTGGCACCAGTTCGCACACCCATTCAAGCGGCAGGACGCACTTGTCCCAGCAGTTCTAGCTGGCCGCGCTAGCTGGTGAGTGTCCCTGCTGTGGGGTTGATCTGTGCGGCCCTAGAGCTCGCGGTCTGGTCCAGCCCCCAGACTGACCCCGGGTCCGTGCCCCTCTTGTCTTACAGCAGCTTCTGCGCTCCCGCACGACGCTCGTCGGCAAACGTCTTGGCGTCTGTCCTCACCATGCCTAGCCTTTGGGACCGCTTCTCCTCGTCGTCCTCTTCGTCCTCAACCTCGGCCCAAACTCCCACCCCAGATCGGCCACCGCGCGCAGCCTGGGGGTCGGCTGGCCGAGAGGAGGGGCTTGATCGCTGCGCGAGCCTGGAGAGCTCGGACTGTGAGTCCCTGGACAGCAGCAACAGTGGCTTCGGGCCGGAGGAAGGTGAGCGGTGGGCGGGTGCGGGACGCGACTAGAGGGCCCGGTGGGGTGAGGAAGCGCCGTGGTGGAAGGGGCCAAAGCCACCTTGGCCTCCTATCCCGTCAGGACCCAGATTGCCCGGGGGCGGAGGGGACTGGAGTATAGGGCGCCAAGTGGGAAGGAGCGCTGGTTTCTCAGCAAAACGGCACCTTCGCTGCCCGTAGGTCTCCTTTAGAAGCTGTTCCAATACCTCTCCCCTGCGTGCTCTCCCTTGCAGACTTGGCATACCTGGACGGGATGTCTCCGCCCGACTTCGAGCTGCTCAGCGACCCCGAGGATGAGCACCTGTGTGCCAACCTGATGCAGCTGCTGCAGGAGAGCCTGGCCCAGGCGCGGCTGGGCTCGCGGCGCCCCGCGCGCCTGCTGATGCCCGGCCAGTTGGTGAGCCAGGTGGGCAAGGAACTACTGCGCCTGGCTTACAGCGAGCCGTGCGGCCTGCGGGGGGCGCTGCTGGACGTCTGCGTAGAGCAGGGCAAGAGCTGCCACAGCGTGGGCCAGCTGGCCCTAGACCCCAGCCTGGTGCCCACCTTCCAGCTGACTCTCGTGCTGCGCCTAGACTCACGCCTCTGGCCCAAGATCCAGGGACTGTTCAGTTCAGCCAACTCTCCCTTCCTCCCTGGCTTCAGCCAGTCCCTGACGCTGAGCACTGGCTTCAGAGTCATCAAAAAGAAGCTGTACAGCTCGGAGCAGCTTCTCATTGAGGAGTGTTGAACCTCAGCCTAGGGGACCAACACTGTCCCCATGGCAGAGACAACTGAACTTTTTGGGGTAGAGGTTAGCAGGCAGGAGCTGAGGACTGATGCCTGTCATTAGAAAACTGACAACAGCCACCTGAGGGCAGGAAGGTCTAGGTGGGGAGCATAGTGTTTCCTAGTAAGCTCACTGAGTTGTGTGCAGGTGGCCCCGCATTGGAGGCACATGCCCCTCAGTGCTGTAGCATGAAACAAAGGCTTAGGGGCCAACCAGGCTTCTGGCTGGATGTGTATGTAGCATGTACCTTATTATTTCTATTATTGCTGACAGTTAGGACAACAGTGGTGTGAAAGAGTCAGGAGAGCAGCTGGGCTGGGCTGGCCTCTGCAAGGGGTGTGTGCTCCGGTAGCGGCCAGAGGGAGGGGGAGGTCATGGAGGTGGCTTGTGTATCATGGTCTGAAGAGACCAAGTGTGTTTGTTGCTTGTTTTGTTGTAGCCTTTGTTTTCTGATTGGAGCTTCACTACTGACCTGTTCTAGGCAGCTATCTTACAGACTTGTGAATGTAAGAGTAGGAAGGGGTGGGTGTTGGGATCACTTGGGATCTTTGACACTTGAAGAAAAAATCCACCTGAGAGCTGCGTTTGACCCATCCCCGCCATGTACTGAAGATTTGAGCTTAGAGGGGATGGGGCTGAGTCAGGGTGGGGGCTGGAACCCCTCCCCCAGAGGAGTGCCATCTGGGTCTTCCATCTAGAACTGTTTACATGAAGATACTCACTGTTCATGAATACACTTGATGTTCAAGTATTAAGACCTATGCAATATTTTTTACTTTTGTAATAAACGTGTTTGTTAAAAAATTGGTTGAGTCATCAGTGCCATTAAATAAAGAGGGGGGATGGGTGTGGTAAAGGGCAGGTTTCTTCAGACTCTGGGGTCCACCTGGGTGTTCCTCTATCCCTTTTGGACTGCCTGCCAGCCTGGTAACAGAGGTGTGTGGACCGCGTGCCATTTGTGACAAGAACTCTGGCTCCCTTGGCTCTGTGCTGGCAGAAGCTACCAGGAGAATGTGCTGGAAAGCACCTGAAGGTAAGGGGTGAGTCAGACCTCCCACTGAGTCAGAGTCTCAGAAGGGGGACCTCACCTGGCTGCCCAGGTCAGAAGGCCCAGGCACAAGGGTCCCCTAGCCCAAGCTCCTTACTTGCACTAAAAGGACTGGAGGAAACTTTTTTCTTTCTGTGAGAAAAGCCACTGTTTATTTGTTCTGCAGTCATGAAAATTAGAAAATTCATGGGCCGGCCCGGTGGTGCACTGCTTTAGTGCGCCGCTTGGGAAGTGCGGCGGCGCTCCCGCCGTGGGTTTGAATCCCACATACAGACCGGTTCCCGCTCACTGGCTGAGCTAGGCGCGGGAGCAACACCGAGGGCTGCGATCCCGTTGCCGGTCCCGGTCCGGTACGGGGGCAACACTGAGGGTTGCGATCCGTTGCCGGACACGGAAAAAGACAAAAAAAAAAGAAAATTAGAAAATTCATCTCTGGATATAAAAAGTCTAAGAGGAAGAGTTTGAAAAAGACTAGTTAGCTCAATCCTCTCACTAGACAAAGAACCCCAGGCTCAGAGAGGGGCCTGACCTGCCATTGGGAGGAGGTGTGGACCAGGCAGATGCAGAACTCATTAGAAAATTCATCTCTGGGTATAAAAAGTCTAAGAGGAAGAGTTTGAAAAAGACTAGTTAGCTCAATCCTCTCACTAGACAAAGAACCCCGGGCTCAGAGAGGGGCCTGACCTGCCATTGGGAGGAGGTGTGGACCAGGCAGATGCAGAACTCCCAACATGCACGTGCACACGCGCGCGCGGGAAGGGGAGGACTGGTAAGGGCTTAGCAAGGAGATTGCAGGTCCATCATCACAGGGTGTCTGGGGAGCTCTGGGTGCCCCGGTCTCACTGCACTCTCAGGGCCCTAGTTCCTTATCAGAGAAATGGGAGTTGGGCCAGATGAAGGCCAAGGCCCTTCCCACCGCTCCTTCCCTGTGATGTCAGATGGGTCCACCCACACCGACTGGCCTTTACAGACGTGTTATCTCCCTTGTTTCTCTTCCTGGTCCCAGACAGACCTTGTTTGCCCAAGACTGAAAACAGTGGTTCTTCCACTTGAGTGTGTACTCGGGTCACTGGGGCCCTGGTCAAAACAGATGCCGTCCGTGGTAGTGGAGTTCCCACTGAGCACCTCTGGGGCCCGAGCCCCAGAATCTGCATTTCCATTAGCGATTCTGATGCAGGCTCCTGAGCTTTGGGATGGCTTGCAACACCCACATCTCTTCGGTAAAACTGAGTGACTTGTTCCCCCAAATTAATGAACTTGGGTGAGAGGTAGATTTGAAAATGGGTGGTGATAGGGCCTGCCCATGGCTCACTTGGGAGAGTGTGGTGCTGACAACACCAATTCAAGGGTTAAGATCCCCTTGAAAATGGGTGGTGATAACAATGAAGAAAGTGCCCAGAGCACCCATTTTCTTAGCACCTCCTGATAGCTGCTGCATGGGGTTGGGGGTTGGGGGATGGGGGGATGGAGCGGGTCTTTGTAATGCACTACAGATTAGTAGCAAATAGAGGCCCAAGGACTCGCATGACTATCGTCTTGGACAAGGGCTGACCTCTTCCACTCTAGCCTCTCAGGTTCGGGGCTGAGGATGAAGCAGGCTCAGTACATGGGCACTGAGGGGCACTTTCCCAGGAACTGAGATCTGTGCCAATGCTCATGACCCTGCTTCCCTGGTCCCAAAAGAGGAGTATGGAAAACAACTGTCCCCAGAGAGCCTTGCTGGTATTTGGAGGCATGAAGCTGGATGGCTTGGTCAGCATTAACCCCTCAAGCCAAGGAGGCAGATGAGCCCACTCAGCCCTTTTTCTTAAATGTTCAAACTGAGGCCAGAGGAAGACTTCACTTCCCAAGATGGCTCAGCCGAGACGCCCTCTTCTGCAGCCAGACTCACTTACCTAATTCTGGCAGGGCCTGAAAACCCACCGAAGCAGGACAGAAGGGTCCTCAAGTGGGAGCCCTGTAGCTTGGGTTTCACAATAAGGGGAAGAGGCTTGCTGAGGCTCAAGCCAGCTCTGGATCCTTAGGTCTCCTAAGATGCGGCAGGGAGCTTTGCCCAAGTATTGGGCTCCCTAAGAGAAGATGGAACAGATTCCTTTGTTGCTATACCTGAAAGCTAATAAAGGTTGAAGACGTACACATAATGTTCAACTTCAGAAAATGGTTTCAGAAATTGTTCTACTGGGCCTATAAAGTTTGTATTGTTTACCTCCCTTTGTGTAGGATTCCCTTTCTTATCTTATTCCCCACCTCATCAGGTCACTGCTCTAGAACCTGCAATAGCTCCCTATTGCCAGATCCCATTGTCTGCCTTTCAAGAGCTTCGGTACTGGGCCCTGCACTCCCCATCCAGGCTTACCCCCCACCACTCCCCTTACTTTGATATAGGTCAGTTTGATCTCCCCACTTCTCTAGCCCCAGACTGCTCATTCTAGTGCCCTCCATCAAGGATGTGGTTGCTCGGTTTTGCTTGTAAACCCTGCCCTTCCGCTAAGGCCCAGAGCAAGTTCCAACCCTTTTATGACTCCCCTCTGCCTCCCCCCCCCCTCATCTTTCACAATTGAGGTGGTGACAACTTATACAATGATCTCATTGTGTGTGCTTGTTTTTTCCCCCCCAGCTCTATGGGACACCCCTAGTTTCCCCTCAGGCCTGGCATGCAGTGCTTAACTAAGTTTTAGCTGTCTGAGCCCTGATCATCCCTCTCTCCCTANGTTGCCGGTCCCGGTCCGGTACGGGGGCAACACTGAGGGTTGCGATCCGTTGCCGGACACGGAAAAAGACAAAAAAAAAAGAAAATTAGAAAATTCATCTCTGGATATAAAAAGTCTAAGAGGAAGAGTTTGAAAAAGACTAGTTAGCTCAATCCTCTCACTAGACAAAGAACCCCAGGCTCAGAGAGGGGCCTGACCTGCCATTGGGAGGAGGTGTGGACCAGGCAGATGCAGAACTCCCAACATGCACGTGCACACGCACGCGCGGGAAGGGGAGGACTGGTAAGGGCTTAGCAAGGAGATTGCAGGTCCATCATCACAGGGTGTCTGGGGAGCTCTGGGTGCCCCGGTCTCACTGCACTCTCAGGGCCCTAGTTCCTTATCAGAGAAATGGGAGTTGGGCCAGATGAAGGCCAAGGCCCTTCCCACCGCTCCTTCCCTGTGATGTCAGATGGGTCCACCCACACCGACTGGCCTTTACAGACGTGTTATCTCCCTTGTTTCTCTTCCTGGTCCCAGACAGACCTTGTTTGCCCAAGACTGAAAACAGTGGTTCTTCCACTTGAGTGTGTACTCGGGTCACTGGGGCCCTGGTCAAAACAGATGCCGTCTGTGGTAGTGGAGTTCCCACTGAGCACCTCTGGGGCCCGAGCCCCAGAATCTGCATTTCCATTAGCGATTCTGATGCAGGCTCCTGAGCTTTGGGATGGCTTGCAACACCCACATCTCTTCGGTAAAACTGAGTGACTTGTTCCCCCAAATTAATGAACTTGGGTGAGAGGTAGATTTGAAAATGGGTGGTGATAGGGCCTGCCCATGGCTCACTTGGGAGAGTGTGGTGCTGACAACACCAATTCAAGGGTTAAGATCCCCTTGAAAATGGGTGGTGATAACAATGAAGAAAGTGCCCAGAGCACCCATTTTCTTAGCACCTCCTGATAGCTGCTGCATGGGGTTGGGGGTTGGGGGATGGGGGGATGGAGCGGGTCTTTGTAATGCACTGCAGATTAGTAGCAAATAGAGGCCCAAGGACTCGCATGACTATCGTCTTGGACAAGGGCTGACCTCTTCCACTCTAGCCTCTCAGGTTTGGGGCTGAGGATGAAGCAGGCTCAGTACATGGGCACTGAGGGGCACTTTCCCAGGAACTGAGATCTGTGCCAATGCTCATGACCCTGCTTCCCTGGTCCCAAAAGAGGAGTATGGAAAACAACTGTCCCCAGAGAGCCTTGCTGGTATTTGGAGGCATGAAGCTGGATGGCTTGGTCAGCATTAACCCCTCAAGCCAAGGAGGCAGATGAGCCCACTCAGCCCTTTTTCTTAAATGTTCAAACTGAGGCCAGAGGAAGACTTCACTTCCCAAGATGGCTCAGCCGAGACGCCCTCTTCTGCAGCCAGACTCACTTACCTAATTCTGGCAGGGCCTGAAAACCCACCGAAGCAGGACAGAAGGGTCCTCAAGTGGGAGCCCTGTAGCTTGGGTTTCACAATAAGGGGAAGAGGCTTGCTGAGGCTCAAGCCAGCTCTGGATCCTTAGGTCTCCTAAGATGCGGCAGGGAGCTTTGCCCAAGTATTGGGCTCCCTAAGAGAAGATGGAACAGATTCCTTTGTTGCTATACCTGAAAGCTAATAAAGGTTGAAGACGTACACATAATGTTCAACTTCAGAAAATGGTTTCAGAAATTGTTCTACTGGGCCTATAAAGTTTGTATTGTTTACCTCCCTTTGTGTAGGATTCCCTTTCTTATCTTATTCCCCACCTCATCAGGTCACTGCTCTAGAACCTGCAATAGCTCCCTATTGCCAGATCCCATTGTCTGCCTTTCAAGAGCTTCGGTACTGGGCCCTGCACTCCCCATCCAGGCTTACCCCCCACCACTCCCCTTACTTTGATATAGGTCAGTTTGATCTCCCCACTTCTCTAGCCCCAGACTGCTCATTCTAGTGCCCTCCATCAAGGATGTGGTTGCTCGGTTTTGCTTGTAAACCCTGCCCTTCCGCTAAGGCCCAGAGCAAGTTCCAACCCTTTTATGACTCCCCTCTGCCTCCCCCCCCCCATCTTTCACAATTGTGGTGGTGACAACTTATTATACAATGATCTCATTGTGTGTGCTTGTTTTTTCCCCCCCAGCTCCATGGGACACCCCTAGTTTCCCCTCAGGCCTGGCATGCAGTGCTTAACTAAGTTTTAGCTGTCTGAGCCCTGATCATCCCTCTCTCCCTAGACTCAGAGAACACAAGTTTCTGCACCAGCCTCAGACACTCAGGCTAAGGAGAGGGGATTGCAAGGAAGAAACACTTCGTTTTTTTCATTATGGCTCCTGCCTAGTTTAGAGCAATATTAAAGACTGAGGTCCTAGAAGGGAGGTAGTGTCCTTAGTGGCTAAGGCCACATGCATTTAGAGTTGGTGAAATCTGGGTTCAAATCCTGGCTCAGACATTTCTTAGCCAATGACCTGAAGCAAGTCACTTTACTTCTCTAAGCTTGTGAAGTGGGGATAGTAGTGGGAAATGATATACATACTGATGTAGCCGTGTCCACCTGGGCAGCAGCAGCCAGCGGTTGCGCCATCGATGGGGCCCGAGCTGAGGTGGAGCTGGCTGCAGAGCCGTGCCCTTCCACGGGGGCCGCACTTTGACTCCCCCCACTCCCCACCCCACCCCCACTCTGGGCTTGCTTTCCTCTAACATCTTCTCGAAAGTCAACAGTCATGTCAATATATGACTTTAATAAATTCTTGTAAAAAACACCACTTTGGGGGAATATGCTCAGACAGCTGCACTTCTAAGCTGGATTCTTCTAAGTCTGGCACATGTTAAGCACCATACATAAGATTCCTTTAATTCCATCTTATGGTGCAGAAGGAAATGCCAAGGCCCAGAGTGGCTTAGTGAGTGGGACTGCAGGGCTAAGAAGGGGAGTGTGGTCTCCTGAGCCCTTCACTCAAGTCCCAAGCCCTCTAGGTTCCCCAGCTCAGAGGCGGTCCCAGTCAGCCAAAGCCTGCTTTTGCAGCTGGAGGTGGCCAAGTACTGATGCAGCCCAGCAGAAGGCTGAGAAAACGTGGGGCACAGAAAGTTGGCCCAACTGATAGATCATTACAGGACTCTGTCATTACCCTGGAATGGGGGACTCTTTAGGAAGGAATCACAAATCAGAAAGTGGGCCATTAAACCCAGACATGACATGTCCACACAGGTGCCCAGCTGAGGAGTCTCAGTCCCATCCAAGGCAGCCTCATGGAAACATCTGGGGCAGCAGACGCAGCCTGTGGCCATGTGGTGCTGGTGGCTCTGAAGACAGAGATTGGTGGACTGTCTCATGATTACTTCATTCACCCATTCATTCATTCAACCTATATAAAACTAAATAGGTCCATGAGGGCTGCAAGAGAAAGCCAAAGTAAGAAGAAACCTTTAAGAAGCTGATGTCAAAATGCCTTCTCTCTCTTACACACACACTCACACATAAGCACACACTCTCCTTTACAAGCACAACTGTAGGGCATAAGGAGAAGAGAAAATGGGCACACATTCCAATTCTTCCTATCCCTGACTTCCCAGGAAAAAATATCCAACAATACAGAGTGAGTTAAAGTATATAAAATGAAACTAATTGAACTGTGTATGTAAAACTGTGTACGATGCACAGTGTCTGACATATGGCGGGCAATGCAAACACGCCCACCCTCACTGTCTTTTATACCCAAAGCAACTAGAGTCCCAGGCCCTAAAGCGACTTGCTCAAAGTCATAAGCATTTAACGGCAGAGCTGGAATTAGTACTTGGATCTTCTTGTGCGGGGAGAGTACTGTCTCAGGTCTATTATTGAGACCATTGGGGTCAGGTGGTTTGAAAGAACTAGCCAAACACTTCCCAAACCCCAAGAATGATCTTCCCAACTTACAACCACTGCAAGCTGTCCCTATCCCTTTTCCACCGCCCCCATCCCCGACCGCCACTGAGAAACAGAAGCTAGATTCTCTCCAGCCAACGTGGAAGCGCTTGCTCGGTGAGGACTGAGAGTTTTGAGGAGCGGAGAGGAGGGGGCTCCTCCCCTCCCTGGGCCTCCGCAGCGCAGCACACGGCAGTCTCAAGTGCTCCCTTGTAAACACAAAATGGCTGCAAACCATCCCAAGGGCTTTTACAGTCAGTTGAAATGAGGAGCCAAGGACGAGGAGATTCCAGCATGGTCCTTCTTTGTCTTTTCAGGCCAAGTCTGGGGAGGTGACAAGCCTGGGTCTCTGAGTCCATAGGACTCAATGGAAAATCCTGATTCTGTCCTCGGTATTGCACAAAAGAGCTGGTCCCGGGTTCCCAGGGTCAGGGGGAAGACAGCTAACAAGCCTGTGCTGGGTCAGGGGGAAGGAGAGGAGGAAACATCAGGAGTGGGTGAAAACTACCTTTCTTCATTTATAATTCAGGGGTCATTCAAGGAATATGTATGGAGCACTGACTGTCAGGGAAACTCTGGACTGGGGTCCAGGGTGGGAGTTGGGGGCTGGCAGGGAAGGCCACAGAGAAGACGTGAGACTCAGCTCAGGCCTGAAGGATGCATAGGAGTTAGGCAGGGAGAGAGGGCTGGTCTGAGCCAGGGGTAAGTGAACTTTTGCCATAAAGGATCAGATAATAAATATTTTAGTCTTTGGAGGCTGTACAGCTACTCAGTTTTGCCATTACAACCTGAAGACAGCTATAGGCAACACACAAGAAATGAATGTAGCTGTGTTCTAATAGCCTTTATTCATGAACACTGAAATTCAAATTTTATATAATGTTCATGTGTCATGAAATATTATTATTCTTTCCATTTTCAACCATTTAAAAATGTAGAAGCTACTCTTAATATCTGTATTGAGGTATATGGAAGTTCAGTCAAAGCTGTTCCTGAACTAGGAGGATGATATTCTTTTCTGAACCATAGACTCTCTTAGACCCTTGCACCCAGGGCTGGGATGGGGGTGAGACAAGGGAGTTGCCCAGCACTCAAAATTTAAGGAGGCACTCACTAATAAGTACAGGGTTATCACTTGTGAGACCCTGAGAGTGAGTGCCTCCTTAAATTTTGCACTCTGGGCACCTCCCCTGTCTCCCCCTAGTCCTGGCCCTGCTTGCACCTGTGCATAATGGAGCATATTCTCATGGAGTTCTGCCATCTGGCTGGGTTGCATGCCTTCCTTGTAGTGCACAAGTTTGCAGACTGGCAATCTGACTCCCAGCCACTGCTCTGGGGTGCAAAATTTGGATAAAAAGAAAAATGATCTATAGAATAAAAAGCTTAGGCAGAAAAAGGAGTAGGGAGAAGCAGAAAAGTTATGCAGATGAGTTTGGGGAGAACATGGGGGAGAAGGAAGATTAAAAAATCTTACTTGAACATTGTTGCTGGCAAGTTAATGTGAGACAGAAAGACTGAGAATGAGATCAATGTCCAAAGAACATGTTTAACAGGTTTCAACGTGCATTAAATTGTAAACCTTCAAAAAAATCGTATACAATAAAAACTGTATGCAGTTTTTTGTAAGGTAAATTATACCTCAATAAATCTGAGTTGCTTTTTTAAAAAATATATGTTCACAAAAATTAACTCAAAGTGGATCACAGGCTAAATGGAAGAGCTAAACTATAAGACTCGTAGAAGAAAATATAAGAGAAAATCTTTGTGATCTTGGGTTAGGCAATGATTTCTTAGATAAGACATCAAAAGTACAAGTGATAAAAGAGAAGACCCGACAAGTTGGATTTTATCAAAATTAAAAATGTTTGTGCTTCAAAGGACACTAACAAGAAAGAGAAAAAACAACCCACAGACTGGGAGAAAGTACTTGCAAATCATATATCTGATAAGTGATCAGCACATAGAATAATAAAGAACTCTTACAACTCAATTAAAAAATGAGCAAAGGATCTGAACAGACATTGTTCCAAAGAAGATATACAAATGCCCTATAAATCATTTATGAAAAGATGTTATTGGCCATTAGGGAAATGTAAATCAACACTACACTGAGACACCTCTTCATACAACCAGAATGGCTATACTCTCTTTAAGAGAAAGAAGTTAACAAGTGTTGGTGAGGACGTGGAGAAACTGAAGTGCTCATACATTGCTGGTGGGAGTGTAAAATGGTGCAGCCACCTTGTAAAACAGTTTGGCAGATCCTCAAAATGTTGTTAAACATAGAGTCACCATATGACCCAGCAATTTCACCTCTAGGTATATACCCAAGAGAAATGAAAACATGTCCACATAAAAACTTGTTCACGAACGTTCATAGCAGCATCATTCATAATACCAAAAAAGTGGAAAGAACCTAAATGTCCATCGCTCTAGGTATATACCCAAGAGAAATGAAAACATGTCCACATAAAAACTTGTTCATGAACGTTCATAGCAGCATCATTCATAATACCAAAAAAGTGGAAAGAACCTAAATGTCCATCGATAGCTGATTAGATAACCAAGTATGGTATATCTATTCAATAAAATATTATTTAGCAATAAAAAGAAATGCAGTACTGATACATGCTACAGCATAGATGAGCCTCAAAAATATTACACTAAATGAAAGAAGTCACAAAAGATGACATATTATATGATTCCATTTATATGAAATGTCTGGAATAGGCAAATTCATAGAGACAGAAAGTAGATTAGTGGTTACTTAGGGCTGAGGGGTTGAGGGAAAATAGGGGGTGACTGCTAACGGGTATAGAGTTTCTTTTTTGGATGATAAAAATATTCTAAAATTGATTACGATAGTGGCAGCAGAACTGTGTGAATATATTAAAAACCATTGAATTGTACACTTTTAACAGGTGAAGTTTATAAAATGTAAATTATGTCAGTAAACTTTATTTATTTATTGATGGCTGGCTGATACTGGGATCTGAAACACTGACCTTGGTGTTGTAACACTGGGCTCTAACCAACTGAGCTAACTGGCCAGCTGAGTTTTCTTTTTTTTAAAGTACACATTTGTCAAAATTCAGAGAATCGTACATCTAAAAAAAGGTGCATTGTACTATATGCATATTATATCTCAATTTAAAAAAAACTTAACACCCCCCCAAAAAAGTATATAAAATGAGGTCTGGAAATTTTAAAACATAAATTATGGCTCCATAACTATGGTTCCACTTAGTGTAAATATTGTAAATTTTTCACTAAGAAAAGAAAAGCAAATAGAAACCATGATCACATTAGTCCAAATTTTATTTATTGTCTGTCTCTGAGAGTAGAATGTCAGTCTTCACTTTTCACGTGCCTAGAACAGTGCCTGGCTCATAGAAAATGCTCAAAGAACATTTGTAGAAGAAAGAAAGGAAGGAAAGAACCATGACATCTCAAACCCACCACTTCACTTGCAAGCACTTTTATTATTATTATTATTATTATTATTATCATTATTATTATTATTGTGGTAAAATACACATAATATAAAACTTACTATCTGAACCATTTTAAAGTGTACAGTTCAGTAATGTTAAGTGGGGTCTTTTTGGTTTTTTTTGCGGCTGGCAGGTACAGGGACCTAAACCCTTGACCTTGGTGTTATAACACCAAGTTCTAACCAACTGAGCTAACGGGCCAGCCCTAGTGGTGTTAAGCATATTCACACTGTTGTACAAACTATCTCTAGAACTTTTGCATTTTGCAAAACTGAACTTTTTACCCATTAGATGGCGACTCCTCATTTCCCCCTCCCCTGGCAACCTCCATCCTCCTTTCTGTCTCTGTGAATTTGGCTGCTCTAGGTACCTCGCAGAAGTGGAATCATACAGTAGTTGTCTTTTGTGACTGGCTTATTTCACTTAGCATAATATCCTTAAGGTTCATCCATGTCGTAGCACACGACAGGATTTGCTTCCTGTCCACGTCTGCATAGTATTCCGTTGTATTCCTGGAGCACATTTTGCTTATCCTTTCATCCGTCGTGGACACTTGGGTTGCTTCCATCCTTTGGCTACTGTGAGTCATGCTACAATGAATACGAGGGTAAAAATATCTCTTCAAGACCCAGCTCTCACTTCTTCTAGGAATATACTCAGAAGTGGTATTGCTGGGTCATATGATAATTTGATTTTAATTTTTTGAGAACTGCTGTACTGCTTTCCATGGCGGCTGCACCATGTTACGTTCCCACCAACAGCGCATAACACTTTCAAGCACTTTTGTGCCCCTCCATACCCTGGTTCAATGCCAAGTTCCCCAACATTCAAGTCCCACTGCGCCCATTTCCTACAAGGTGGTAAGTGGGGAAGGGCCAGATGAGGGCTATGGATCTTCAGTATTCCATGACGTTCTAGGAAATCAGAGTTAGGACCGTTTCCAGAGGAGGAAGGGTGAGCCTCTGCCCCGAGGAAGGGAGGGCAGTGTGCGCCGCTCATTCTCTCACCGGGGCCTCCCCCAGCACCTTTCTGATTCCATGTCGAGCCCCTCTGGGGGATATACTGAGGCCTGGGGGACAGAGGGATAGAGCTGATTTGGGCTGGCTCGTCTCGGAGGATATGAGAGCAGTCCAGCACCCTCCACCCCCAAAGGCCCTTAACCCATTCTGAACCCACAAAATTTTTTGTTGGCTTTTGCTATCACTGATTGAGCCCATTATTGACAAACCTGTGACTTCAGTGGCAATGTTAAGTGAATTTGCATTTTGCTCACCATAACTGCATCCACATACATTTAAAAAGCAACAAGACCAACGTGGGCCAATCTACAGACAAATGGAACCTGTCCCCCCTTGTGGTAACTTCAAGCCCCCATTCAAGCTCCCCCGGCAGGCCCACACCCCAGGTCAGCCTCCCCAGAGAGCGAGCGACATAGTCCCAGCCCGGGCTGGAGAAGAGAAATCGTGCACATTATGGACTGCTGCACATCTTCAGCTCTCTTCACATCTCACCAGCTCTAGGTGGAAGCTACCACTATTATTATTATTATTATTTTCATTTTACACATGAGGAAACCGAGAAACATGGGACAACTGAAGGAACTTGAGCTGAGGGTGGGGAGACCTGCAGTTTTGTATGGTTTTGCCACTGTTCGCTGTGTCTTCATCTTTGAACCAAGAGGGTGGGGCGGGATGACATCTAAGAGTGACTCTCTGAGGCAGAGCTCAGCTTCTAGCTGCCACCGCTTCCGCAGCCCCAACCGGTCACCTTCCCTGGGTTCTGGCCTGGGGTGGGGTGGGGGAGAACAGAGCCGTCTTGCCAGTCACTGGCAAATGCTTGACTGCCTTCTGGGGTGAGTCCAAGTCTGGAAGGAGAAAGTTAAGAAGAAATTTCCACAGCCCTTCCTCCAGCGAGGGATTTTCCACTCCGCCTGGGCAGACAGGACTCTCGGTGTCCCCAGAGTGGGGCTCTGGCAATCTACAGGTTTTAGTGAATGGCTCAGCCCAGTGCCAGGAGTGGAAGACCTGTTTCTGGTTCCTGCCCTAGGAAAGGGGCAAGTGTGTGGGCGGGGCTCTGGCAATCTACAGGTTTTAGTGAATGGCTCACCTCAGTGCCAGGAGTGGAAGACCTGTTTCTGGTTCCTGCCCTAGGAAAGGGGCAAGTGTGTGGGGGAGGCATGACTGACCTAGAAAGACGAGGCAAGGTGAGGGGTGGGAAGGAGCCAGGGTGATGGAGAACAAAGTATTCTGTCTAGAAGAACCCCAGAGAGAGACCAGTGTTGGGACAGGAACCATCAAGGGAAACTTCCTAGAATGGGGCACCCAAGCTGGAGGGCGAAAGAAAGGGAGATCTGTGTGGGCCGAGGGGAGAGTGCAGAACAGATGAGAAAGGGGGTGCAATGAACACAGGGCCAGCACAGTGGCCAGGAGAGAGTGGGTCCAGAAAATGCAAAATATGGTGACGCAGACGGCAGAATACAGAAAACAGCCGCTGCCCAGGAACACCCTGCCCTAGAACCTCTCCTGGTTTGCTCCTGGATCATGGGGTTTAGCTCAACTGTCCCCTGCTCCACAGGGAAGCCTTCCCAGGCCACCACAGCTAAAGCAGCCACCACACTTCATTTTCTCCACCGCACTTCTCACCACCCGAACTTAGCCCATGTCTTCGTTTAGGGGTCGCCTCCCGTCTAGAGTATGGAGCTCCACGAGGGCAGAGGCATTATGGGGCTTGTTCCCCACTATGTCCCCAGGGCCTGGCACGTAGTAGGCTCAGTAAATATTGCTGAGATTCACCAAATTGCACTTTGGAGTGTCATGGTAAAAGGAATTTTTTTTCAAGTACCTATTGTTTGCCAGGCACTGTCTTAAATGCTTTACAAACATTACCTCATTTATTCTTCTGATCAGTTCTATATGGAAGGTGCTACCTGTTTTATAGGTGAGAAAACTGAGGCCAAGACAGATTGGTTAAGTTACTCAAGGCCATACAGAGACAGGATTTGAACCCACGCACTTAACCTCTAGGCTAGCACTACCCAGCAGAAATACATCATGAGCCCTGTAAGTAATTAAATATTTCCAGTAGCTACATTAAAATATAGAATCAAGTAAAATTAATTTAATAATATATTTTATCTAATCTGATATGTAAAAATAGTAAATTTCAACATGAATCATATTAATGAGATATCTTATGTTTTCTTTTAAGCCTTCCAAATCTGGTGCCTAGTTTATGCTTACAGCACTAGCTAAATTTCATCAGAAAATTATCTGTATTTAGATTTTATAAAATTTACAGCTAAAAAAGTAAATTTACATGTCCAAGTTGTTCCAAACATATGTAAACATTTTTCAATAACTGAATTGAGTACCAATTTTTAAACTTAAATGTAAATTAAGACTAAATAAAATTGAAATTTCAGATCTTCAGCTGTACTAGTCACACCTCCAGTGCTCAATGGCCACATATGGCCAGTGGCCTCGGTATTGGACAGCACAGCTCTGGCTGCACAGCCTCACCTGGCATGGAGGCTGGATGGGTGGCAGAGGGAGGCTGCAGTCCAAGAGGCCAAGTGGGAGGAATCTGGAGCAGACCACGGGGACTGAGATGGGTACGCCTAGGCCCACCTAAAATGCGGCAGGATGACTGACCCTGACTCCCACCAAGCAGCACAGGTCTGGCCCACTAATAAGGGGAGGAGCCTTGGGTTGAATGTTGCCTCAAAACTTAGCCCCCACTGTGACAGTGTGAAGAGGGTGGGAAATCCTATAACGATAACTGAAAGGTAGGGCCTGAAGAGGTGATTAGATTGTAGGACCGTGCAGTCGCAGATGGATTAATAATGGTGGTCAGGAGCGTGGTCCGAGGGCTTTAAAAGAAGAGCACATGAGAGTCTCTCTCTCTCTCTCTGCTCTGTCATTTTCTGCCATGTGAGACCCCTGCCTTACTCTAAAGCCACCACCATAGAAGACTCTCACCAGATGTGTTCCATGGGCTTTGGACTTCCCAGCCTCCGAAACTGTAAGCAATAAACTTTGTTTTCTAATAAATCACCCAGTTGCAGTTATTTCTGTTAGAAGAAATAGAAACAGACTAGTACAGAAAATTAGTACCAGAGAAGTGGCGTGTTGTTTTTAACAAATACTTGAAAATGTGGAAGTGGCTTTGGAACTGGGTGTTGAGGAGAGGCTGGAGGAATTTGGAGGAACAAGCTAGAAAAAGCCTAGATGCTGGTAAAAGTTTAGGAGACAAGAAAACCGGGGAAAGTTTGGAACATTTTATTTTTATTATTATTAATTTAATTTTTGTTTATTATTATTAGTGTATTCATTATTACAAATTATAATTTTTCTATATGCCTTTTACCTAACCTATCACTCCCCAAACTCCCTCCCTCCCTCTCCGCCATCTCTAGTATCCTTTGGTTTGTTTTCTCCTTCTGAAACTTCAACATACTGTTGTGTTCCTCCCTTCCTTCCTTCCTTCCTTCCTTCCTTCCTTCCTTCCTTCCTTCCTTCCTTC